>NW_027414030.1:0-106397 GCF_964106895.1 Numenius arquata | reverse complement strand
GCACCCCGCTAGCGCAGGAGCTCGGGAGAGCGTCCGGCGGCACCCCGAGGAGCGGGATGAGCGTGCGTCGGGTCGACCGGACGCACAGCGGCACCTGGAGGTGCACGGTGGTAGTGCGGCAAGCTCGGGAGAGCGCCCGGCGGCACCCAGACAAGCAGGGTGAAGGAGCGGCGATATCGGGAGAGCGCTCGGCGGCACTCGGAGGCGCGTTGTGGTACCGCGGCGAGATCCCGAGAGTGCCCGCTGGCACTTGCCGGCGCACGGTGGTAGCGCGGAGAGCTCAGTAGAGCGTCCGGCGGCACCCCGAGGAGCGGGATGAGCGTGCGTCGGGTCGACCGGACGCACAGCGGCACCTGGAGGCGCACGGTGGTAGTGCGGCAAGCTCGGGAAAGCGCCCGGCGGCACCCAGACAAGCAGGGTGAAGGAGCGGCGATATCGGGAGAGCGTTGAGCGGCACTCGGAGGCGCGCTGTGCTACCGCGGCGAGATCCCGAGAGTGCCCGCTGGCACTTGCCGGCGCACGGTGGTAGCGCGGAGAGCTCAGCAGAGCGCCCGGCAGCACCCCGAGGAGCGGGATGAGCGTGCGTCGGGTCGACTGGACGCACAGCGGCACCTGGAGGCGCACGGTGGTAGTGCGGCAAGCTCGGGAGAGCGCCCGGCGGCACCCAGACAACCAGGGTGAAGGAGCGGCGATACCGGGAGAGCGCGTGGCGGCACCCCGACGTGCGGGGTCAACGAGTGTCGATACCGGGAGAGCGCTCGGCGGCACTCGGAGGCGCACGGTGGTACCGCTGCGAGCTCAGGAGAGCGCCCGGCGGCACCCCGAGCACCGTGGTGAAGGAGCGGCGATATCGGGAGAGCGCTCGGCGGCACTCAGAGGCGCGCTGTGGTACCGCGGCGAGATCCCGAGAGCACCCAGCGGCACTCGCATGCGCAGGGTAGAGCACGAAGAGCTCGGGAGAGCGTCCGGCGGCACCCCGAGGAGCGGGATGAGCGTGCGTCGGGTCGACCAGACGCACAGCGGCACCTGGAGGCGCACGGTGGTAGTGCGGCGAGCTCGGGAGAGCGCCCGGCGGCACCCCGAGGAGCGGGATGAGCGTGCGTCGGGTCGACCGGACGCACAGCGGCACCTGGAGGCGCACGGTGGTAGTGCGGCGAGCTCGGGAGAGCGCCCGGCGGCACCCCGAGCACCGTGGTGAAGGAGCGGCGATATCGGGAGAGCGCCTGGCGGCACCCCGACGTGCGGGGTCAACGAGTGGCGATACCGGGAGAGCGCTCGGCGGCACTCAAAGGCGCACGGTGGTACCGCTGCGAGCTCAGGAGAGCGCCCGGCGGCACCCCGAGGAGCGGGATGAGCGTGCGTCGGGTCGACCGGAAGCACAGCGGCACCTGGAGGCGCACGGTGGTAGCGCGACGAGCTCGGGGAGAGCGTCCGGCGGCACCCCGAGGAGCGGGATGAGCGTGCGTCGGGTCGACCGGACGCACAGCGGCACCTGGAGGTGCACGGTGGTAGTGCGGCGAGCTCGGCAGAGCACTCGGCGGCACCCAGACAAGCAGGGTGAAGGAGCGGCGATATCGGGAGAGCGCTCGGCGGCACTCGGAGGCGCGCTGTGGTACCGCGGCGAGATCCCGAGAGTGCCCGCTGCCACTTCTCAGCGCACGGTGGTAGCGCGGAGAGCTCAGCAGAGCGCCCGGCGGCACCCCGAGGAGCGGGATGAGCGTGCGTCGGGTCGACCGGACGCACAGCGGCACCTGGAGGCGCACGGTGGTAGTGCGGCAAGCTCGGGAGAGCGCGCGGCGGCACCCCGAGGAGCGGGATGAGCGTGCGTAGGGTCGACCGGACGCACAGCGGCACCTGGAGGCGCACGGTGGTAGTGCGGCAAGCTCGGGAAAGCGCCCGGCGGCACCCAGACAAGCAGGGTGAAGGAGCGGCGATATCGGGAGAGCGCTCGGCGGCACTCTGAGGCGCGCTGTGGTACCGCGGCGAGATCCCGAGAGTGCCCGCTGGCACTTCTCAGCGCACGGTGGTAGCGCGGAGAGCTCAGCAGAGCGCCCGGCAGCACCCCGAGGAGCGGGATGAGCGTGCGTCGGGTCGACTGGACGCACAGCGGCACCTGGAGGCGCACGGTGGTAGTGCGGCAAGCTCGGGAGAGCGCCCGGCGGCACCCAGACAACCAGGGTGAAGGAGCGGCGATATCGGGAGAGCGCGTGGCGGCACCCCGACGTGCGGGGTCAACGAGTGTCGATACCGGGAGAGCGCTCGGCGGCACTCGGAGGCGCACGGTGGTACCGCTGCGAGCTCAGGAGAGCGCCCGGCTGCACCCCGAGCACCGTGGTGAAGGAGCGGCGATATCGGGAGAGCGCTCGGCGGCACTCAGAGGCGCGCTGTATTACCGCGGCGAGATCCCGAGAGCATCCAGCGGCACTCGCATGCGCAGGGTGGAGCGCGAAGAGCTCGGGAGAGCGTCCGGCGGCACCCCGAGGAGCGGGATGAGCGTGCGTCGGGTCGACCGGACGCACAGCGGCACCTGGCGGCGCACGGTGGTAGTGCGGCGAGCTCGGGAGAGCGCCCGGCGGCACCCCGAGGAGCGGGATGAGCGTGCGTCGGGTCGACCGGACGCACAGCGGCACCTGGAGGCGCACGGTGGTAGTGCGGCAAGCTCGGGAAAGCGCCCGGCGGCACCCAGACAAGCAGGGTGAAGGAGCGGCGATATCGGGAGAGCGTTCAGCGGCACTCGGAGGCACGCGGTGGTATCGCTGTGAGCTCGGCAGTGCGCCCGGCGGCACCCCAGGCACTGTGGTGAAGGAGCAGCGATATCGGGAGAACGCTCGGCGGCACTCGGAGGCGCGCTGTTGTACCGCGGCGAGATCCCGAGAGTGCCCGCTGGCACTTGCCGGCGCACGGTGGTACCGCTGCGAGCTCAGGAGAGCGCCCGGCGGCACCCCGAGCACCGTGGTGAAGGAGCGGCGATATCGGGAGAGCGCCTGGCGGCACCCCGACGTGCGGGGTCAACGAGTGGCGATACCGGGAGAGCGCTCGGCGGCACTCGGAGGCGCACGGTGGTACCGCTGCGAGCTCAGGAGAGCGCCCGGCGGCACCCCGGGCACCGTGGTGAAGGAGCGGCGATATCGGGAGAGCGCGTGGCGGCACCCCGACAAGCGGGGTGAAGGAGCGGCGATATGGCCAGAGCGCTCAGTGGCACTTGGAGGCGCGCGGTGGTACCGTGGCGAGAACCCGAGAGTGCCCGATGACACTTCTCAGCACACGGTGGTAGCGCGGAGAGCTCAGCAGAGCGTCCGGCGGCACCCCGAGGAGCGGGATGAGCGTGCGTCGGGTCGACCGGACGCACAGCGGCACCTGGAGGCGCACGGTGGTAGCGCGACGAGCTCGGGAGAGCGCCCGGTGGCACCCCGAGGAGCGGGATGAGCGTGCGTCGGGTCGACCGGACGCACAGCGGCACCTGGAGGCGCACGGTGGTAGCGCGACGAGCTCGGGAGAGCGTCCGGCGGCACCCCGAGGAGCGGGATGAGCGTGCGTCGGGTCGACCGGACGCACAGCGGCACCTGGAGGTGCACGGTGGTAGTGCGGCAAGCTCGGGAGAGCGCCCGGCGGCACCCAGACAAGCAGGGTGAAGGAGCGGCGATATCGGGAGAGCGCGTGGCGGCACCCCGACGTGCGGGGTCAACGAGTGTCGATACCGGGAGGGCGCTCGGCGGCACTCGGAGGCGCACGGTGGTACCGCTGCGAGCTCAGGAGAGCGCCCGGCGGCACCCCAGGCACTGTGGTGAAGGAGCAGCGATATCGGGAGAGCGCTCGGCGGCACTCGGAGGCGCGCTGTGGTACCGCGGCGAGATCCCGAGAGTGCCCGCTGGCACTTGCCGGCGCACGGTGGTAGCGCGGAGAGCTCAGCAGAGCGCCCGGCAGCACCCCGAGGAGCGGGATGAGCGTGCGTCGGGTCGACCGGACGCACAGCGGCACCTGGAGGCGCACGGTGGTAGCGCGACGAGCTCGGGAGAGCGTCCGGCGGCACCCCGAGGAGCGGGATGAGCATGCGTCGGGTCGACCAGACGCACAGCGGCACCTGGAGGCGCACGGTGGTAGTGCGGCGAGCTCGGGAGAGCGCCCGGCGGCACCCCGAGGAGCGGGATGAGCGTGCGTCGGGTCGACCGGACGCACAGCGGCACCTGGAGGCGCACGGTGGTAGTGCGGCGAGCTCGGGAGAGCGCCCGGCGGCACCCCGAGCACCGTGGTGAAGGAGCGGCGATATCGGGAGAGCGCCTGGCGGCACCCCGACGTGCGGGGTCAACGAGTGGCGATACCGGGAGAGCGCTCGGCGGCACTCAAAGGCGCACGGTGGTACCGCTGCGAGCTCGGGAGAGCGCCCGGCGGCACCCTGAGGAGCGGGATGAGCGTGCGTCGGGTCGACCGGAAGCACAGCGGCACCTGGAGGCGCACGGTGGTAGCGCGACGAGCTCGGGAGAGCGTCCGGCGGCACCCCGAGGAGCGGGATGAGCGTGCGTCGGGTCGACCGGACGCACAGCGGCACCTGGAGGTGCACGGTGGTAGTGCGGCGAGCTCGGCAGAGCACTCGGCGGCACCCAGACAAGCAGGGTGAAGGAGCGGCGATATCGGGAGAGCGCTCGGCGGCACTCGGAGGCGCGCTGTGGTACCGCGGCGAGATCCCGAGAGTGCCCGCTGCCACTTCTCAGCGCACGGTGGTAGCGCGGAGAGCTCAGCAGAGCGCCCGGCGGCACCCCGAGGAGCGGGATGAGCGTGCGTCGGGTCGACCGGACGCACAGCGGCACCTGGAGGCGCACGGTGGTAGTGCGGCGAGCTCGGGAGAGCGCCCGGCGGCACCCCGAGGAGCGGGATGAGCGTGCGTAGGGTCGACCGGACGCACAGCGGCACCTGGAGGCGCACGGTGGTAGTGCGGCAAGCTCGGGAAAGCGCCCGGCGGCACCCAGACAAGCAGGGTGAAGGAGCGGCGATATCGGGAGAGCGCTCGGCGGCACTCGGAGGCGCGCTGTGGTACCGCGGCGAGATCCCGAGAGTGCCCGCTGGCACTTGCCGGCGCACGGTGGTAGCGCGGAGAGCTCAGCAGAGCGTCCGGCGGCACCCCGAGGAGCGGGATGAGCGTGCGTCGGGTCGACCGGACGCACAGCGGCACCTGGAGGCGCACGGTGGTAGCGCGACGAGCTCGGGAGAGCGCCCGGTGGCACCCCGAGGAGCGGGATGAGCGTGCGTCGGGTCGACCGGACGCACAGCGGCACCTGGAGGCGCACGGTGGTAGCGCGACGAGCTCGGGAGAGCGTCCGGCGGCACCCCGAGGAGCGGGATGAGCGTGCGTCGGGTCGACCGGACGCACAGCGGCACCTGGAGGTGCACGGTGGTAGTGCGGCAAGCTCGGGAGAGCGCCCGGCGGCACCCAGACAAGCAGGGTGAAGGAGCGGCGATATCGGGAGAGCGCTCGGCGGCACTCGGAGGCGCGCTGTGGTACCGCGGCGAGATCCCGAGAGTGCCCGCTGGCACTTCTCAGCGCACGGTGGTAGCGCGGAGAGCTCAGCAGAGCGCCCGGCGGCACCCCGAGGAGCGGGATGAGCGTGCGTCGGGTCGACCGGACGCACAGCGGCACCTGGAGGCGCACGGTGGTAGTGCGGCAAGCTCGGGAAAGCGCCCGGCGGCACCCAGACAAGCAGGGTGAAGGAGCGGCGATATCGGGAGAGCGTTCAGCGGCACTCGGAGGCGCGCTGTCGTACCGTGGCGAGATCCCGAGAGTGCCCGCTGGCACTTGCCGGCGCACGGTGGTAGCGCGGAGAGCTCAGCAGAGCGCCCGGCAGCACCCCGAGGAGCGGGATGAGCGTGCGTCGGGTCGACTGGACGCACAGCGGCACCTGGAGGCGCACGGTGGTATTGCGGCAAGCTCGGGAGAGCGCCCGGCGGCACCCAGACAAGCAGGGTGAAGGAGCGGCGATATCGGGAGAGCGCGTGGCGGCACCCCGACGTGCGGGGTCAACGAGTGTCGATACCGGGAGAGCGCTCGGCGGCACTCGGAGGCGCACGGTGGTACCGCTGCGAGCTCAGGAGAGCGCCCGGCTGCACCCCGAGCACCGTGGTGAAGGAGCGGCGATATCGGGAGAGCGCTCGGCGGCACTCAGAGGCGCGCTGTGGTACCGCGGCGAGATCCCGAGAGCACCCAGCGGCACTCGCATGCGCAGGGTGGAGCGCGAAGAGCTCGGGAGAGCGTCCGGCGGCACCCCGAGGAGCGGGATGAGCGTGCGTCGGGTCGACCGGACGCACAGCGGCACCTGGAGGCGCACGGTGGTAGTGCGGCGAGCTCGGGAGAGCGCCCGGCGGCACCCCGAGGAGCGGGATGAGCGTGCGTCGGGTCGACCGGACGCACAGCGGCACCTGGAGGCGCACGGTGGTAGTGCGGCGAGCTCGGGAGAGCGCCCGGCGGCACCCCGAGGAGCGGGATGAGCGTGCGTCGGGTCGACTGGACGCACAGCGGCACCTGGAGGCGCACGGTGGTAGTGCGGCAAGCTCGGGAAAGCGCCCGGCGGCACCCCGAGCACCGTGGTGAAGGAGCGGCGATATCGGGAGAGCGTTCAGCGGCACTCGGAGGCACGCGGTGGTATCGCTGTGAGCTCGGCAGTGCGCCCGGCGGCACCCCAGGCACTGTGGTGAAGGAGCAGCGATATCGGGAGAGCGCTCGGCGGCACTCGGAGGCGTGCTGTGGTACCGCGGCGAGATCCCGAGAGTGCCCGCTGGCACTTGCCGGCGCACGGTGGTACCGCTGCGAGCTCAGGAGAGCACCCGGCGGCACCCCGAGCACCGTGGTGAAGGAGCGGCGATATCGGGAGAGCGCCTGGCGGCACCCCGACGTGCGGGGTCAACGAGTGGCGATACCGGGAGAGCGCTCGGCGGCACTCGGAGGCGCACGGTGGTACCGCTGCGAGCTCAGGAGAGCGCCCGGCGGCACCCCGGGCACCGTGGTGAAGGAGCGGCGATATCGGGAGAGCGCGTGGCGGCACCCCGACAAGCGGGGTGAAGGAGCGGCGATATGGCCAGAGCGCTCAGTGGCACTTGGAGGCGCGCGGTGGTACCGTGGCGAGAACCCGAGAGTGCCCGCTGACACTTCTCAGCGCACGGTGGTAGCGCGGAGAGCTCAGCAGAGCGCCCGGCGGCACCCCGAGGAGCGGGATGAGCGTGCGTAGCGTCGACCGGACGCACAGCGGCACCTGGAGGCGCACGGTGGTAGTGCGGCAAGCTCGGGAAAGCGCCCGGCGGCACCCAGACAAGCAGGGTGAAGGAGCGGCGATATCGGGAGAGCGCTCGGCGGCACTCGGAGGCGCGCTGTGGTACCGCGGCGAGATCCCGAGAGTGCCCGCTGGCACTTGCCGGCGCACGGTGGTAGCGCGGAGAGCTCAGCAGAGCGTCCGGCGGCACCCCGAGGAGCGGGATGAGCGTGCGTCGGGTCGACCGGACGCACAGCGGCACCTGGAGGCGCACGGTGGTAGCGCGACGAGCTCGGGAGAGCGCCCGGTGGCACCCCGAGGAGCGGGATGAGCGTGCGTCGGGTCGACCGGACGCACAGCGGCACCTGGAGGCGCACGGTGGTAGCGCGACGAGCTCGGGAGAGCGTCCGGCGGCACCCCGAGGAGCGGGATGAGCGTGCGTCGGGTCGACCGGACGCACAGCGGCACCTGGAGGTGCACGGTGGTAGTGCGGCAAGCTCGGGAGAGCGCCCGGCGGCACCCAGACAAGCAGGGTGAAGGAGCGGCGATATCGGGAGAGCGCTCGGCGGCACTCGGAGGCGCGCTGTGGTACCGCGGCGAGATCCCGAGAGTGCCCGCTGGCACTTCTCAGCGCACGGTGGTAGCGCGGAGAGCTCAGCAGAGCGCCCGGCGGCACCCCGAGGAGCGGGATGAGCGTGCGTCGGGTCGACCGGACGCACAGCGGCACCTGGAGGCGCACGGTGGTAGTGCGGCGAGCTCGGGAGAGCGTCCGGCGGCACCCCGAGGAGCGGGATGAGCGTGCGTCGGGTCGACCGGACGCACAGCGGCACCTGGAGGCGCACGGTGGTAGTGCGGCGAGCTCGGGAGAGCGCCCGGCGGCACCCAGACAAGCAGGGTGAAGGAGCGGCGATATCGGGAGAGCACTCGGCGGCACTCGGAGGCGCGCTGTGGTACCGCGGCGAGATCCCGAGAGTGCCCGCTGGCACTTGCCGGCGCACGGTGGTAGCGCGGAGAGCTCAGCAGAGCGCCCGGCAGCACCCCGAGGAGCGGGATGAGCGTGCGTCGGGTCGACTGGACGCACAGCGGCACCTGGAGGCGCACGGTGGTAGTGCGGCAAGCTCGGGAGAGCGCCCGGCGGCACCCAGACCAGCAGGGTGAAGGAGCGGCGATATCGGGAGAGCGCGTGGCGGCACCCCGACGTGCGGGGTCAACGAGTGGCGATACCGGGAGAGCGCTCGGCGGCACTCGGAGGCGCACGGTGGTACCGCTGCGAGCTCAGGAGAGCGCCCGGCTGCACCCCGAGCACCGTGGTGAAGGAGCGGCGATATCGGGAGAGCGCTCGGCGGCACTCAGAGGCGCGCTGTGGTACCGCGGCGAGATCCCGAGAGCACCCAGCGGCACTCGCATGCGCAGGGTGGAGCGCGAAGAGCTCGGGAGAGCGTCCGGCGGCACCCCGAGGAGCGGGATGAGCATGCGTCGGGTCGACCGGACGCACAGCGGCACCTGGAGGCGCACGGTGGTAGTGCGGCGAGCTCGGGAGAGCGCCCGGCGGCACCCCGAGGAGCGGGATGAGCGTGCGTCGGGTCGACCGGACGCACAGCGGCACCTGGAGGCGCACGGCGGTAGTGCGGCAAGCTCGGGAAAGCGCCCGGCAGCACCCAGACAAGCAGGGTGAAGGAGCGGCGATATCGGGAGAGCGTTCAGCGGCACTAGGAGGCACGCGGTGGTACCGCTGTGAGCTCGGCAGTGCGCCCGGCGGCACCCCAGGCACTGTGGTGAAGGAGCAGCGATATCGGGAGTGCTCTCGGCGGCACTCGGAGGCGCGCTGTGGTACCGCGGCGAGATCCCGAGAGTGCCCGCTGGCACTTGCCGGCGCACGGTGGTACCGCTGCGAGCTCAGGAGAGCGCCCGGCGGCACCCCGAGCACCGTGGTGAAGGAGCGGCGATATCGGGAGAGCGCCTGGCGGCACCCCGATGTGCGGGGTCAACGAGTGGCGATACCGGGAGAGCGCTCGGCAGCACTCGGAGGCGCACGGTGGTACCGCAGCGAGATCCCGAGAGCACCCAGCGGCACTCGCATGCGCAGGGTGGAGCGCGAAGAGCTCGGGAGAGCGTCCGGCGGCACCCCGAGGAGCGGGATGAGCGTGCGTCGGGTGGACCGGACGCACAGCGGCACCTGGAGGTGCACAGTGGTAGTGCGGCGAGCTCGGCAGAGCACCCGGCGGCACCCAGACAAGCGGGGTGAAGGAGCGGCGATATGGGGAGAGCGCTCAGTGGCACTTGGAGGCGCGCGGTGGTACCGCGGCGAGATCCCGAGAGTGCCCGCTGGCACTTGCCGGCGCACGGTGGTAGCGCGGAGAGCTCAGCAGAGCGCCCGGCAGCACCCCGAGGAGCGGGATGAGCGTGCGTCAGGTCGACTGGACGCACAGCGGCACCTGGAGGCGCACGGTGGTAGTGCGGCAAGCTCGGGAGAGCGCCCGGCGGCACCCAGACAAGCAGGGTGAAGGAGCGGCGATATCGGGAGAGCGCGTGGCGGCACCCCGACGTGCGGGGTCAACGAGTGTCGATACCGGGAGAGCGCTCGGCGGCACTCGGAGGCGCACGGTGGTACCGCTGCGAGCTCAGGAGAGCGCCCGGCTGCACCCCGAGCACCGTGGTGAAGGAGCGGCGATATCGGGAGAGCGCTCGGCGGCACTCAGAGGCGCGCTGTGGTACCGCGGCGAGATCCCGAGAGCACCCACGGCACTTGCATGCGCAGGGTGGAGCGCGAAGAGCTCGGGAGAGCGTCCGGCGGCACCCCGAGGAGCGGGATGAGCGTGCGTCGGGTCGACCGGACGCACAGCGGCACCTGGAGGCGCAT
Organism: Numenius arquata; assembly: GCF_964106895.1. Taxonomy (NCBI): domain Eukaryota; kingdom Metazoa; phylum Chordata; class Aves; order Charadriiformes; family Scolopacidae; genus Numenius; species Numenius arquata. The sequence continues at coordinate 96,302 of NW_027414030.1, read as the reverse complement.
GGTGGTAGCGCGACGAGCTCGAGAGAGCGCCCGGTGGCACCCCGAGAAGTGGGATGAGCGTGCGTCGGGTCGACCGGACGTACAGCGGCACCAGGAGGCGCACGGTGGTAGTGCGGCGAGCTCGGGAAAGCGCCCGGCGGCACCCCGACAAGCAGGGTGAAGGAGCGGCGATATCGGGAGAGCGTTCAGCGGCACTCGGAGGCACGCGGTGGTATCGCTGTGAGCTCGGCAGTGCGCCCGGCGGCACCCCAGGCACTGTGGTGAAGGAGCAGCGATATCGGGAGAGCGCTCGGCGGCACTCGGAGGCGCGCTGTTGTACCGCGGCGAGATCCCGAGAGTGCCCGCTGGCGCTTGCCGGCGCACGGTGGTACCGCTGCGAGCTCAGGAGAGCGCCCGGCGGCACCCCGAGCACCGTGGTGAAGGAGCGGCGATATCGGGAGAGCACGTGGCGGCACCCCGACGTGCGGGGTCAACGAGTGGCGATACCGGGAGAGCGCTCGGCGGCACTCGGAGGCGCACGGTGGTACCGCTGCGAGCTCAGGAGAGCGCCCGGCGGCACCCCGAGCACCGTGGTGAAGGAGCGGCGATATCGGGAGAGCGCCTGGGGGCACCCCGACGTGCGGGGTCAACGAGTGGCGATACCGGGAGAGCGCTCGGCGGCACTCGGAGGCGCACGGTGGTACCGCGGCGAGATCCCGAGAGTGCCCTCTGGCACTTGCCGGCGCACGGTGGTAGCGCGGAGAGCTCAGCAGAGCGCCCGGCAGCACCCCGAGGAGCAGGATGAGCGTGCGTAGGGTCGACCGGACGCACAGCGGCACTCGGAGGCGCACGGTGGTAGTGCGGCAAGCTCGGGAGAGCGCCCGGCGGCACCCCGAGCACCGTGGTGAAGGAGCGGCGATATCGGGAGAGCGCCTGGCGGCACCCCGACGTGCGGGGTCAACAAGTGGCGATACCGGGAGAGCGCTCGGCGGCACTCGGAGGCGCACGGTGGCATTGCGGCGAGATCTCGAGAGCACCCAGCGGCACTCACATGCGCAGGGTGGAGCGCGAAGAGCTCGGGAGAGCGTCCGGCGGCACCCCGAGGAGTGGGATGAGCGTGCGTCGGGTCGACCGGACGCACAGCGGCACCTGGAGGCGCACGGTGGTAGTGCGGCAAGCTCGGGAAAGCGCCCGGCGGCACCCAGACAAGCAGGGTGAAGGAGCGGCGATATCGGGAGAGCGCTCGGCGGCACTCGGAGGCGCGCTGTGGTACCGCGGCGAGATCCCGAGAGTGCCCGCTGGCACTTGCCGGCGCACGGTGGTAGCGCGGAGAGCTCAGCAGAGCGTCCGGCGGCACCCCGAGGAGCGGGATGAGCGTGCGTCGGGTCGACCGGACGCACAGCGGCACCTGGAGGCGCACGGTGGTAGTGCGGCAAGCTCGGGAAAGCGCCCGGCGGCACCCAGACAAGCAGGGTGAAGGAGCGGCGATATCGGGAGAGCGTTGTGCGGCACTCGGAGGCGCGCTGTGGTACCGCGGCGAGATCCCGAGAGTGCCCGCTGGCACTTGCCGGCGCACGGTGGTAGCGCGGAGAGCTCAGCAGAGCGCCCGGCAGCACCCCGAGGAGCGGGATGAGCGTGCGTCGGGTCGACTGGACGCACAGCGGCACCTGGAGGCGCACGGTGGTAGTGCGGCAAGCTCGGGAGAGCGCCCGGCGGCACCCAGACAAGCAGGGTGAAGGAGCGGCGATACCGGGAGAGCGCGTGGCGGCACCCCGACGTGCGGGGTCAACGAGTGTCGATACCGGGAGAGCGCTCGGCGGCACTCGGAGGCGCACGGTGGTACCGCTGCGAGCTCAGGAGAGCGCCCGACGGCACCCCGAGCACCGTGGTGAAGGAGCGGCGATATCGGGAGAGCGCTCGGCGGCACTCAGAGGCGCGCTGTGGTACCGCGGCGAGATCCCGAGAGCACCCAGCGGCACTCGCATGCGCAGGGTAGAGCACGAAGAGCTCGGGAGAGCGTCCGGCGGCACCCCGAGGAGCGGGATGAGCGTGCGTCGGGTCGACCGGACGCACAGCGGCACCTGGAGGCGCACGGTGGTAGCGCGACGAGCTCGGGAGAGCGTCCGGCGGCACCCCGAGGAGCGGGATGAGCATGCGTCGGGTCGACCAGACGCACAGCGGCACCTGGAGGCGCACGGTGGTAGTGCGGCGAGCTCGGGAGAGCGCCCGGCGGCACCCCGAGGAGCGGGATGAGCGTGCGTCGGGTCGACCGGACGCACAGCGGCACCTGGAGGCGCACGGTGGTAGTGCGGCGAGCTCGGGAGAGCGCCCGGCGGCACCCCGAGCACCGTGGTGAAGGAGCGGCGATATCGGGAGAGCGCCTGGCGGCACCCCGACGTGCGGGGTCAACGAGTGGCGATACCGGGAGAGCGCTCGGCGGCACTCAAAGGCGCACGGTGGTACCGCTGCGAGCTCGGGAGAGCGCCCGGCGGCACCCTGAGGAGCGGGATGAGCGTGCGTCGGGTCGACCGGAAGCACAGCGGCACCTGGAGGCGCACTGTGGTAGCGCGACGAGCTCGGGAGAGCGTCCGGCGGCACCCCGAGGAGCGGGATGAGCGTGCGTCGGGTCGACCGGACGCACAGCGGCACCTGGAGGTGCACGGTGGTAGTGCGGCGAGCTCGGCAGAGCACTCGGCGGCACCCAGACAAGCAGGGTGAAGGAGCGGCGATATCGGGAGAGCGCTCGGCGGCACTCGGAGGCGCGCTGTGGTACCGCGGCGAGATCCCGAGAGTGCCCGCTGCCACTTCTCAGCGCACGGTGGTAGCGCGGAGAGCTCAGCAGAGCGCCCGGCGGCACCCCGAGGAGCGGGATGAGCGTGCGTCGGGTCGACCGGACGCACAGCGGCACCTGCAGGCGCACGGTGGTAGTGCGGCAAGCTCGGGAGAGCGCCCGGCGGCACCCCGAGCACTGTGGTGAAGGAGCGGCGATATCGGGAGAGCGCCTGGCGGCACCCCGACGTGCGGGGTCAACGAGTGTCGATACCGGGAGAGCGCTCGGCGGCACTCGGAGGCGCACGGTGGTAACGCGGCGAGCTCGGCAGAGCACCTGGCGGCACCCCGAGCACCGTGGTGAAGGAGCGGCGATATCGGGAGAGGGCTCGGCGGCACTCGGAGGCGCGCTGTGGTACCGCGGCGAGATCCCGAGAGCACCCAGCGGCACTCGCATGCGCAGGGTGGAGCGCGAAGAGCTCGGGAGAGCGTCCGGCGGCACCCCGAGGAGCAGGATGAGCGTGCGTCGGGTCGACTGGACGCACAGCGGCACCTGGAGGCGCACGGTGGTAGCGCGACGAGCTCGGGAGAGCGTCCGGCGGCACCCCGAGGAGCGGGATGAGCATGCGTCGGGTCGACCGGACGCACAGCGGCACCTGGAGGCGCACGGTGGTAGTGCGGCGAGCTCGGGAGAGCGCCCGGCGGCACCCCGAGGAGCGGGATGAGCGTGCATCGGGTCGACTGGACGCACAGCGGCACCTGGAGGCGCACGGTGGTAGTGCGGCAAGCTCGGGAAAGCGCCCGGCGGCACCCAGACAAGCAGGGTGAAGGAGCGGCGATATCGGGAGAGCGTTCAGCGGCACTCGGAGGCACGCGGTGGTATCGCTGTGAGCTCGGCAGTGCGCCCGGCGGCACCCCAGGCACTGTGGTGAAGGAGCAGCGATATCGGGAGAGCGCTCGGCGGCACTCGGAGGCGCGCTGTGGTACCGCGGCGAGATCCCGAGAGTGCCCGCTGGCACTTGCCGGCGCACGGTGGTAGCGCGGAGAGCTCAGCAGAGCGCCCGGCAGCACCCCGAGGAGCGGGATGAGCGTGCGTCGGGTCGACTGGACGCACAGCGGCACCTGGAGGCGCACGGTGGTAGTGCGGCAAGCTCGGGAGAGCGCCCGGCGGCACCCAGACCAGCAGGGTGAAGGAGCGGCGATATCGGGAGAGCGCGTGGCGGCACCCCGACGTGCGGGGTCAACGAGTGGCGATACCGGGAGAGCGCTCGGCGGCACTCGGAGGCGCACGGTGGTACCGCTGCGAGCTCAGGAGAGCGCCCGGCTGCACCCCGAGCACCGTGGTGAAGGAGCGGCGATATCGGGAGAGCGCTCGGCGGCACTCAGAGGCGCGCTGTGGTACCGCGGCGAGATCCCGAGAGCACCCAGCGGCACTCGCATGCGCAGGGTGGAGCGCGAAGAGCTCGGGAGAGCGTCCGGCGGCACCCCGAGGAGCGGGATGAGCATGCGTCGGGTCGACCGGACGCACAGCGGCACCTGGAGGCGCACGGTTGTAGTGCGGCGAGCTCGGGAGAGCGCCCGGCGGCACCCCGAGGAGCGGGATGAGCGTGCGTCGGGTCGACCGGACGCACAGCGGCACCTGGAGGCGCACGGCGGTAGTGCGGCAAGCTCGGGAAAGCGCCCGGCAGCACCCAGACAAGCAGGGTGAAGGAGCGGCGATATCGGGAGAGCGTTCAGCGGCACTAGGAGGCACGCGGTGGTACCGCTGTGAGCTCGGCAGTGCGCCCGGCGGCACCCCAGGCACTGTGGTGAAGGAGCAGCGATATCGGGAGTGCTCTCGGCGGCACTCGGAGGCGCGCTGTGGTACCGCGGCGAGATCCCGAGAGTGCCCGCTGGCACTTGCCGGCGCACGGTGGTACCGCTGCGAGCTCAGGAGAGCGCCCGGCGGCACCCCGAGCACCGTGGTGAAGGAGCGGCGATATCGGGAGAGCGCCTGGCGGCACCCCGACGTGCGGGGTCAACGAGTGGCGATACCGGGAGAGCGCTCGGCAGCACTCGGAGGCGCACGGTGGTACCGCAGCGAGATCCCGAGAGCACCCAGCGGCACTCGCATGCGCAGGGTGGAGCGCGAAGAGCTCGGGAGAGCGTCCGGCGGCACCCCGAGGAGCGGGATGAGCGTGCGTCGGGTGGACCGGACGCACAGCGGCACCTGGAGGTGCACAGTGGTAGTGCGGCGAGCTCGGCAGAGCACCCGGCGGCACCCAGACAAGCGGGGTGAAGGAGCGGCGATATGGGGAGAGCGCTCAGTGGCACTTGGAGGCGCGCGGTGGTACCGCGGCGAGATCCCGAGAGTGCCCGCTGGCACTTGCCGGCGCACGGTGGTAGCGCGGAGAGCTCAGCAGAGCGCCCGGCAGCACCCCGAGGAGCGGGATGAGCGTGCGTCAGGTCGACTGGACGCACAGCGGCACCTGGAGGCGCACGGTGGTAGTGCGGCAAGCTCGGGAGAGCGCCCGGCGGCACCCAGACAAGCAGGGTGAAGGAGCGGCGATATCGGGAGAGCGCGTGGCGGCACCCCGACGTGCGGGGTCAACGAGTGTCGATACCGGGAGAGCGCTCGGCGGCACTCGGAGGCGCACGGTGGTACCGCTGCGAGCTCAGGAGAGCGCCCGGCTGCACCCCGAGCACCGTGGTGAAGGAGCGGCGATATCGGGAGAGCGCTCGGCGGCACTCAGAAGCGCGCTGTGGTACCGCGGCGAGATCCCGAGAGCACCCACGGCACTTGCATGCGCAGGGTGGAGCGCGAAGAGCTCGGGAGAGCGTCCGGCGGCACCCCGAGGAGCGGGATGAGCGTGCGTCGGGTCGACCGGACGCACAGCGGCACCTGGAGGCGCATGGTGGTAGCGCGACGAGCTCGAGAGAGCGCCCGGTGGCACCCCGAGAAGTGGGATGAGCGTGCGTCGGGTCGACCGGACGTACAGCGGCACCAGGAGGCGCACGGTGGTAGTGCGGCGAGCTCGGGAAAGCGCCCGGCGGCACCCCGACAAGCAGGGTGAAGGAGCGGCGATATCGGGAGAGCGTTCAGCGGCACTCGGAGGCACGCGGTGGTATCGCTGTGAGCTCGGCAGTGCGCCCGGCGGCACCCCAGGCACTGTGGTGAAGGAGCAGCGATATCGGGAGAGCGCTCGGCGGCACTCGGAGGCGCGCTGTTGTACCGCGGCGAGATCCCGAGAGTGCCCGCTGGCGCTTGCCGGCGCACGGTGGTACCGCTGCGAGCTCAGGAGAGCGCCCGGCGGCACCCCGAGCACCGTGGTGAAGGAGCGGCGATATCGGGAGAGCGCGTGGCGGCACCCCGACGTGCGGGGTCAACGAGTGGCGATACCGGGAGAGCGCTCGGCGGCACTCGGAGGCGCACGGTGGTACCGCTGCGAGCTCAGGAGAGCGCCCGGCGGCACCCCGAGCACCGTGGTGAAGGAGCGGCGATATCGGGAGAGCGCCTGGGGGCACCCCGACGTGCGGGGTCAACGAGTGGCGATACCGGGAGAGCGCTCGGCGGCACTCGGAGGCGCACGGTGGTACCGCGGCGAGATCCCGAGAGTGCCCTCTGGCACTTGCCGGCGCACGGTGGTAGCGCGGAGAGCTCAGCAGAGCGCCCGGCAGCACCCCGAGGAGCAGGATGAGCGTGCGTAGGGTCGACCGGACGCACAGCGGCACTCGGAGGCGCACGGTGGTAGTGCGGCAAGCTCGGGAGAGCGCCCGGCGGCACCCCGAGCACCGTGGTGAAGGAGCGGCGATATCGGGAGAGCGCCTGGCGGCACCCCGACGTGCGGGGTCAACAAGTGGCGATACCGGGAGAGCGCTCGGCGGCACTCGGAGGCGCACGGTGGCATTGCGGCGAGATCTCGAGAGCACCCAGCGGCACTCACATGCGCAGGGTGGAGCGCGAAGAGCTCGGGAGAGCGTCCGGCGGCACCCCGAGGAGTGGGATGAGCGTGCGTCGGGTCGACCGGACGCACAGCGGCACCTGGAGGCGCACGGTGGTAGTGCGGCAAGCTCGGGAAAGCGCCCGGCGGCACCCAGACAAGCAGGGTGAAGGAGCGGCGATATCGGGAGAGCGCTCGGCGGCACTCGGAGGCGCGCTGTGGTACCGCGGCGAGATCCCGAGAGTGCCCGCTGGCACTTGCCGGCGCACGGTGGTAGCGCGGAGAGCTCAGCAGAGCGTCCGGCGGCACCCCGAGGAGCGGGATGAGCGTGCGTCGGGTCGACCGGACGCACAGCGGCACCTGGAGGCGCACGGTGGTAGTGCGGCAAGCTCGGGAAAGCGCCCGGCGGCACCCAGACAAGCAGGGTGAAGGAGCGGCGATATCGGGAGAGCGTTGTGCGGCACTCGGAGGCGCGCTGTGGTACCGCGGCGAGATCCCGAGAGTGCCCGCTGGCACTTGCCGGCGCACGGTGGTAGCGCGGAGAGCTCAGCAGAGCGCCCGGCAGCACCCCGAGGAGCGGGATGAGCGTGCGTCGGGTCGACTGGACGCACAGCGGCACCTGGAGGCGCACGGTGGTAGTGCGGCAAGCTCGGGAGAGCGCCCGGCGGCACCCAGACAAGCAGGGTGAAGGAGCGGCGATACCGGGAGAGCGCGTGGCGGCACCCCGACGTGCGGGGTCAACGAGTGTCGATACCGGGAGAGCGCTCGGCGGCACTCGGAGGCGCACGGTGGTACCGCTGCGAGCTCAGGAGAGCGCCCGACGGCACCCCGAGCACCGTGGTGAAGGAGCGGCGATATCGGGAGAGCGCTCGGCGGCACTCAGAGGCGCGCTGTGGTACCGCGGCGAGATCCCGAGAGCACCCAGCGGCACTCGCATGCGCAGGGTAGAGCACGAAGAGCTCGGGAGAGCGTCCGGCGGCACCCCGAGGAGCGGGATGAGCGTGCGTCGGGTCGACCGGACGCACAGCGGCACCTGGAGGCGCACGGTGGTAGCGCGACGAGCTCGGGAGAGCGTCCGGCGGCACCCCGAGGAGCGGGATGAGCATGCGTCGGGTCGACCAGACGCACAGCGGCACCTGGAGGCGCACGGTGGTAGTGCGGCGAGCTCGGGAGAGCGCCCGGCGGCACCCCGAGGAGCGGGATGAGCGTGCGTCGGGTCGACCGGACGCACAGCGGCACCTGGAGGCGCACGGTGGTAGTGCGGCGAGCTCGGGAGAGCGCCCGGCGGCACCCCGAGCACCGTGGTGAAGGAGCGGCGATATCGGGAGAGCGCCTGGCGGCACCCCGACGTGCGGGGTCAACGAGTGGCGATACCGGGAGAGCGCTCGGCGGCACTCAAAGGCGCACGGTGGTACCGCTGCGAGCTCGGGAGAGCGCCCGGCGGCACCCTGAGGAGCGGGATGAGCGTGCGTCGGGTCGACCGGAAGCACAGCGGCACCTGGAGGCGCACGGTGGTAGCGCGACGAGCTCGGGAGAGCGTCCGGCGGCACCCCGAGGAGCGGGATGAGCGTGCGTCGGGTCGACCGGACGCACAGCGGCACCTGGAGGTGCACGGTGGTAGTGCGGCGAGCTCGGCAGAGCACTCGGCGGCACCCAGACAAGCAGGGTGAAGGAGCGGCGATATCGGGAGAGCGCTCGGCGGCACTCGGAGGCGCGCTGTGGTACCGCGGCGAGATCCCGAGAGTGCCCGCTGCCACTTCTCAGCGCACGGTGGTAGCGCGGAGAGCTCAGCAGAGCGCCCGGCGGCACCCCGAGGAGCGGGATGAGCGTGCGTCGGGTCGACCGGACGCACAGCGGCACCTGCAGGCGCACGGTGGTAGTGCGGCAAGCTCGGGAGAGCGCCCGGCGGCACCCCGAGCACTGTGGTGAAGGAGCGGCGATATCGGGAGAGCGCCTGGCGGCACCCCGACGTGCGGGGTCAACGAGTGTCGATACCGGGAGAGCGCTCGGCGGCACTCGGAGGCGCACGGTGGTAACGCGGCGAGCTCGGCAGAGCACCTGGCGGCACCCCGAGCACCGTGGTGAAGGAGCGGCGATATCGGGAGAGGGCTCGGCGGCACTCGGAGGCGCGCTGTGGTACCGCGGCGAGATCCCGAGAGCACCCAGCGGCACTCGCATGCGCAGGGTGGAGCGCGAAGAGCTCGGGAGAGCGTCCGGCGGCACCCCGAGGAGCAGGATGAGCGTGCGTCGGGTCGACTGGACGCACAGCGGCACCTGGAGGCGCACGGTGGTAGCGCGACGAGCTCGGGAGAGCGTCCGGCGGCACCCCGAGGAGCGGGATGAGCATGCGTCGGGTCGACCGGACGCACAGCGGCACCTGGAGGCGCACGGTGGTAGTGCGGCGAGCTCGGGAGAGCGCCCGGCGGCACCCCGAGGAGCGGGATGAGCGTGCATCGGGTCGACTGGACGCACAGCGGCACCTGGAGGCGCACGGTGGTAGTGCGGCAAGCTCGGGAAAGCGCCCGGCGGCACCCAGACAAGCAGGGTGAAGGAGCGGCGATATCGGGAGAGCGTTCAGCGGCACTCGGAGGCACGCGGTGGTATCGCTGTGAGCTCGGCAGTGCGCCCGGCGGCACCCCAGGCACTGTGGTGAAGGAGCAGCGATATCGGGAGAGCGCTCGGCGGCACTCGGAGGCGCGCTGTGGTACCGCGGCGAGATCCCGAGAGTGCCCGCTGGCACTTGCCGGCGCACGGTGGTAGCGCGGAGAGCTCAGCAGAGCGCCCGGCAGCACCCCGAGGAGCGGGATGAGCGTGCGTCGGGTCGACTGGACGCACAGCGGCACCTGGAGGCGCACGGTGGTAGTGCGGCAAGCTCGGGAGAGCGCCCGGCGGCACCCAGACCAGCAGGGTGAAGGAGCGGCGATATCGGGAGAGCGCGTGGCGGCACCCCGACGTGCGGGGTCAACGAGTGGCGATACCGGGAGAGCGCTCGGCGGCACTCGGAGGCGCACGGTGGTACCGCTGCGAGCTCAGGAGAGCGCCCGGCTGCACCCCGAGCACCGTGGTGAAGGAGCGGCGATATCGGGAGAGCGCTCGGCGGCACTCAGAGGCGCGCTGTGGTACCGCGGCGAGATCCCGAGAGCACCCAGCGGCACTCGCATGCGCAGGGTGGAGCGCGAAGAGCTCGGGAGAGCGTCCGGCGGCACCCCGAGGAGCGGGATGAGCATGCGTCGGGTCGACCGGACGCACAGCGGCACCTGGAGGCGCACGGTTGTAGTGCGGCGAGCTCGGGAGAGCGCCCGGCGGCACCCCGAGGAGCGGGATGAGCGTGCGTCGGGTCGACCGGACGCACAGCGGCACCTGGAGGCGCACGGCGGTAGTGCGGCAAGCTCGGGAAAGCGCCCGGCAGCACCCAGACAAGCAGGGTGAAGGAGCGGCGATATCGGGAGAGCGTTCAGCGGCACTAGGAGGCACGCGGTGGTACCGCTGTGAGCTCGGCAGTGCGCCCGGCGGCACCCCAGGCACTGTGGTGAAGGAGCAGCGATATCGGGAGTGCTCTCGGCGGCACTCGGAGGCGCGCTGTGGTACCGCGGCGAGATCCCGAGAGTGCCCGCTGGCACTTGCCGGCGCACGGTGGTACCGCTGCGAGCTCAGGAGAGCGCCCGGCGGCACCCCGAGCACCGTGGTGAAGGAGCGGCGATATCGGGAGAGCGCCTGGCGGCACCCCGACGTGCGGGGTCAACGAGTGGCGATACCGGGAGAGCGCTCGGCAGCACTCGGAGGCGCACGGTGGTACCGCAGCGAGATCCCGAGAGCACCCAGCGGCACTCGCATGCGCAGGGTGGAGCGCGAAGAGCTCGGGAGAGCGTCCGGCGGCACCCCGAGGAGCGGGATGAGCGTGCGTCGGGTGGACCGGACGCACAGCGGCACCTGGAGGTGCACAGTGGTAGTGCGGCGAGCTCGGCAGAGCACCCGGCGGCACCCAGACAAGCGGGGTGAAGGAGCGGCGATATGGGGAGAGCGCTCAGTGGCACTTGGAGGCGCGCGGTGGTACCGCGGCGAGATCCCGAGAGTGCCCGCTGGCACTTGCCGGCGCACGGTGGTAGCGCGGAGAGCTCAGCAGAGCGCCCGGCAGCACCCCGAGGAGCGGGATGAGCGTGCGTCAGGTCGACTGGACGCACAGCGGCACCTGGAGGCGCACGGTGGTAGTGCGGCAAGCTCGGGAGAGCGCCCGGCGGCACCCAGACAAGCAGGGTGAAGGAGCGGCGATATCGGGAGAGCGCGTGGCGGCACCCCGACGTGCGGGGTCAACGAGTGTCGATACCGGGAGAGCGCTCGGCGGCACTCGGAGGCGCGCTGTGGTACCGCGGCGAGATCCCGAGAGCACCCACGGCACTTGCATGCGCAGGGTGGAGTGCGAAGAGCTCGGGAGAGCGTCCGGCGGCACCCCGAGGAGCGGGATGAGCGTGCGTCGGGTCGACCGGACGCACAGCGGCACCTGGAGGTGCACGGTGGTAGTGCGGCGAGCTCGGCAGAGCACTCGGCGGCACCCAGACAAGCAGGGTGAAGGAGCGGCGATATCGGGAGAGCGCTCGGCGGCACTCGGAGGCGCGCTGTGGTACCGCGGCGAGATCCCGAGAGTGCCCGCTGCCACTTCTCAGCGCACGGTGGTAGCGCGGAGAGCTCAGCAGAGCGCCCGGCGGCACCCCGAGGAGCGGGATGAGCGTGCGTCGGGTCGACCGGACGCACAGCGGCACCTGGAGGCGCACAGTGGTAGTGCGGCAAGCTCGGGAAAGCGCCCGGCGGCACCCAGACAAGCAGGGTGAAGGAGCGGCGATATCGGGAGAGCGTTCAGCGGCACTCGGAGGCACGCGGTGGTATCGCTGTGAGCTCGGCAGTGCGCCCGGCGGCACCCCAGGCACTGTGGTGAAGGAGCAGCGATATCGGGAGAGCGCTCGGCGGCACTCGGAGGCGCGCTGTTGTACCGCGGCGAGATCCCGAGAGTGCCCGCTGGCGCTTGCCGGCGCACGGTGGTACCGCTGCGAGCTCAGGAGAGCGCCCGGCGGCACCCCGAGCACCGTGGTGAAGGAGCGGCGATATCGGGAGAGCGCGTGGCGGCACCCCGACGTGCGGGGTCAACGAGTGGCGATACCGGGAGAGCGCTCGGCGGCACTCGGAGGCGCACGGTGGTACCGCTGCGAGCTCAGGAGAGCGCCCGGCGGCACCCCGAGCACCGTGGTGAAGGAGCGGCGATATCGGGAGAGCGCCTGGGGGCACCCCGACGTGCGGGGTCAACGAGTGGCGATACCGGGAGAGCGCTCGGCGGCACTCGGAGGCGCACGGTGGTACCGCGGCGAGATCCCGAGAGTGCCCTCTGGCACTTGCCGGCGCACGGTGGTAGCGCGGAGAGCTCAGCAGAGCGCCCGGCAGCACCCCGAGGAGCAGGATGAGCGTGCGTAGGGTCGACCGGACGCACAGCGGCACTCGGAGGCGCACGGTGGTAGTGCGGCAAGCTCGGGAGAGCGCCCGGCGGCACCCCGAGCACCGTGGTGAAGGAGCGGCGATATCGGGAGAGCGCCTGGCGGCACCCCGACGTGCGGGGTCAACAAGTGGCGATACCGGGAGAGCGCTCGGCGGCACTCGGAGGCGCACGGTGGCATTGCGGCGAGATCTCGAGAGCACCCAGCGGCACTCACATGCGCAGGGTGGAGCGCGAAGAGCTCGGGAGAGCGTCCGGCGGCACCCCGAGGAGTGGGATGAGCGTGCGTCGGGTCGACCGGACGCACAGCAGCACCTGGAGGCGCACGGTGGTAGCGCGACGAGCTCGGGAGAGCGCCTGGTGGCACCCCGAGGAGCAGGATGAGCGTGCGTCGGGTCGACCGGACGCACAGCGGCACCTGGAGGCGCACAGTGGTAGTGCGGCAAGCTCGGGAAAGCGCCCGGCGGCACCCAGACAAGCAGGGTGAAGGAGCGGCGATATCGGGAGAGCGTTCAGCGGCACTCGGAGGCACGCGGTGGTACCGCTGTGAGCTCGGCAGTGCGCCCGGCGGCACCCCAGGCACTGTGGTGAAGGAGCAGCGATATCGGGAGAGCGCTCGGCGGCACTCGGAGGCGCGCTGTGGTACCGCGGCGAGATCCCGAGAGTGCCCGCTGGCACTTGCCGGCGCACGGTGGTACCGCTGCGAGCTCAGGAGAGCGCCCGGCGGCACCCCGAGCACCGTGGTGAAGGAGCGGCGATATCGGGAGAGCGCCTGGCGGCACCCCGACGTGCGGGGTCAACGAGTGGCGATACCGGGAGAGCGCTCGGCGGCACTCGGAGGCGCACGGTGGTACCGCTGCGAGCTCAGGAGAGCGCCCGGCGGCACCCCGGGCACCGTGGTGAAGGAGCGGCGATATCGGGAGAGCGCGTGGCGGCACCCCGACAAGCGGGGTGAAGGAGCGGCGATATGGCGAGAGCGCTCAGTGGCACTCAGAGGCGCGCGGTGGTACCGTGGCGAGAACCCGAGAGTGCCCGCTGACACTTCTCAGCGCACGGTGGTAGCGCGGAGAGCTCAGCAGAGCGCCCGGCGGCACCCCGAGGAGCGGGATGAGCGTGCGTCGGGTCGACCGGACGCACAGCGGCACCTGGAGGCGCACGGTGGTAGTGCGGCAAGCTCGGGAAAGCGCCCGGCGGCACCCAGACAAGCAGGGTGAAGGAGCGGCGATATCGGGAGAGCGCTCGGCGGCACTCGGAGGCGCGCTGTGGTACCGCGGCGAGATCCCGAGAGTGCCCGCTGGCACTTGCCGGCGCACGGTGGTAGCGCGGAGAGCTCAGCAGAGCGTCCGGCGGCACCCCGAGGAGCGGGATGAGCGTGCGTCGGGTCGACCGGACGCACAGCGGCACCTGGAGGCGCACGGTGGTAGTGCGGCAAGCTCGGGAAAGCGCCCGGCGGCACCCAGACAAGCAGGGTGAAGGAGCGGCGATATCGGGAGAGCGTTGAGCGGCACTCGGAGGCGCGCTGTGGTACCGCGGCGAGATCCCGAGAGTGCCCGCTGGCACTTGCCGGCGCACGGTGGTAGCGCGGAGAGCTCAGCAGAGCGCCCGGCAGCACCCCGAGGAGCGGGATGAGCGTGCGTCGGGTCGACTGGACGCACAGCGGCACCTGGAGGCGCACGGTGGTAGTGCGGCAAGCTCGGGAGAGCGCCCGGCGGCACCCAGACAAGCAGGGTGAAGGAGCGGCGATACCGGGAGAGCGCGTGGCGGCACCCCGACGTGCGGGGTCAACGAGTGTCGATACCGGGAGAGCGCTCGGCGGCACTCGGAGGCGCACGGTGGTACCGCTGCGAGCTCAGGAGAGCGCCCGGCTGCACCCCGAGCACCGTGGTGAAGGAGCGGCGATATCGGGAGAGCGCTCGGCGGCACTCAGAGGCGCGCTGTGGTACCGCGGCGAGATCCCGAGAGCACCCAGCGGCACTCGCATGCGCAGGGTAGAGCACGAAGAGCTCGGGAGAGCGTCCGGCGGCACCCCGAGGAGCGGGATGAGCGTGCGTCGGGTCGACCGGACGCACAGCGGCACCTGGAGGCGCACGGTGGTAGCGCGACGAGCTCGGGAGAGCGTCCGGCGGCACCCCGAGGAGCGGGATGAGCATGCGTCGGGTCGACCAGACGCACAGCGGCACCTGGAGGCGCACGGTGGTAGTGCGGCGAGCTCGGGAGAGCGCCCGGCGGCACCCCGAGGAGCGGGATGAGCGTGCGTCGGGTCGACCGGACGCACAGCGGCACCTGGAGGCGCACGGTGGTAGTGCGGCGAGCTCGGGAGAGCGCCCGGCGGCACCCCGAGCACCGTGGTGAAGGAGCGGCGATATCGGGAGAGCGCCTGGCGGCACCCCGACGTGCGGGGTCAACGAGTGGCGATACCGGGAGAGCGCTCGGCGGCACTCAAAGGCGCACGGTGGTACCGCTGCGAGCTCGGGAGAGCGCCCGGCGGCACCCTGAGGAGCGGGATGAGCGTGCGTCGGGTCGACCGGAAGCACAGCGGCACCTGGAGGCGCACGGTGGTAGCGCGACGAGCTCGGGAGAGCGTCCGGCGGCACCCCGAGGAGCGGGATGAGCGTGCGTCGGGTCGACCGGACGCACAGCGGCACCTGGAGGTGCACGGTGGTAGTGCGGCGAGCTCGGCAGAGCACTCGGCGGCACCCAGACAAGCAGGGTGAAGGAGCGGCGATATCGGGAGAGCGCTCGGCGGCACTCGGAGGCGCGCTGTGGTACCGCGGCGAGATCCCGAGAGTGCCCGCTGCCACTTCTCAGCGCACGGTGGTAGCGCGGAGAGCTCAGCAGAGCGCCCGGCGGCACCCCGAGGAGCGGGATGAGCGTGCGTCGGGTCGACCGGACGCACAGCGGCACCTGCAGGCGCACGGTGGTAGTGCGGCAAGCTCGGGAGAGCGCCCGGCGGCACCCCGAGCACTGTGGTGAAGGAGCGGCGATATCGGGAGAGCGCCTGGCGGCACCCCGACGTGCGGGGTCAACGAGTGTCGATACCGGGAGAGCGCTCGGCGGCACTCGGAGGCGCACGGTGGTAACGCGGCGAGCTCGGCAGAGCACCTGGCGGCACCCCGAGCACCGTGGTGAAGGAGCGGCGATATCGGGAGAGGGCTCGGCGGCACTCGGAGGCGCGCTGTGGTACCGCGGCGAGATCCCGAGAGCACCCAGCGGCACTCGCATGCGCAGGGTGGAGCGCGAAGAGCTCGGGAGAGCGTCCGGCGGCACCCCGAGGAGCAGGATGAGCGTGCGTCGGGTCGACCGGACGCACAGCGGCACCTGGAGGCGCACGGTGGTAGTGCGGCAAGCTCGGGAAAGCGCCCGGCGGCACCCAGACAAGCAGGGTGAAGGAGCGGCGATATCGGGAGAGCGTTCAGCGGCACTCGGAGGCACGCGGTGGTATCGCTGTGAGCTCGGCAGTGCGCCCGGCGGCACCCCAGGCACTGTGGTGAAGGAGCAGCGATATCGGGAGAGCGCTCGGCGGCACTCGGAGGCGCGCTGTTGTACCGCGGCGAGATCCCGAGAGTGCCCGCTGGCGCTTGCCGGCGCACGGTGGTACCGCTGCGAGCTCAGGAGAGCGCCCGGCGGCACCCCGAGCACCGTGGTGAAGGAGCGGCGATATCGGGAGAGCGCGTGGCGGCACCCCGACGTGCGGGGTCAACGAGTGGCGATACCGGGAGAGCGCTCGGCGGCACTCGGAGGCGCACGGTGGTACCGCTGCGAGCTCAGGAGAGCGCCCGGCGGCACCCCGAGCACCGTGGTGAAGGAGCGGCGATATCGGGAGAGCGCCTGGGGGCACCCCGACGTGCGGGGTCAACGAGTGGCGATACCGGGAGAGCGCTCGGCGGCACTCGGAGGCGCACGGTGGTACCGCGGCGAGATCCCGAGAGTGCCCTCTGGCACTTGCCGGCGCACGGTGGTAGCGCGGAGAGCTCAGCAGAGCGCCCGGCAGCACCCCGAGGAGCAGGATGAGCGTGCGTAGGGTCGACCGGACGCACAGCGGCACTCGGAGGCGCACGGTGGTAGTGCGGCAAGCTCGGGAGAGCGCCCGGCGGCACCCCGAGCACCGTGGTGAAGGAGCGGCGATATCGGGAGAGCGCCTGGCGGCACCCCGACGTGCGGTCAACAAGTGGCGATACCGGGAGAGCGCTCGGCGGCACTCGGAGGCGCACGGTGGCATTGCGGCGAGATCTCGAGAGCACCCAGCGGCACTCACATGCGCAGGGTGGAGCGCGAAGAGCTCGGGAGAGCGTCCGGCGGCACCCCGAGGAGTGGGATGAGCGTGCGTCGGGTCGACCGGACGCACAGCAGCACCTGGAGGCGCACGGTGGTAGCGCGACGAGCTCGGGAGAGCGCCTGGTGGCACCCCGAGGAGCAGGATGAGCGTGCGTCGGGTCGACCGGACGCACAGCGGCACCTGGAGGCGCACAGTGGTAGTGCGGCAAGCTCGGGAAAGCGCCCGGCGGCACCCAGACAAGCAGGGTGAAGGAGCGGCGATATCGGGAGAGCGTTCAGCGGCACTCGGAGGCACGCGGTGGTACCGCTGTGAGCTCGGCAGTGCGCCCGGCGGCACCCCAGGCACTGTGGTGAAGGAGCAGCGATATCGGGAGAGCGCTCGGCGGCACTCGGAGGCGCGCTGTGGTACCGCGGCGAGATCCCGAGAGTGCCCGCTGGCACTTGCCGGCGCACGGTGGTACCGCTGCGAGCTCAGGAGAGCGCCCGGCGGCACCCCGAGCACCGTGGTGAAGGAGCGGCGATATCGGGAGAGCGCCTGGCGGCACCCCGACGTGCGGGGTCAACGAGTGGCGATACCGGGAGAGCGCTCGGCGGCACTCGGAGGCGCACGGTGGTACCGCTGCGAGCTCAGGAGAGCGCCCGGCGGCACCCCGGGCACCGTGGTGAAGGAGCGGCGATATCGGGAGAGCGCGTGGCGGCACCCCGACAAGCGGGGTGAAGGAGCGGCGATATGGCGAGAGCGCTCAGTGGCACTCAGAGGCGCGCGGTGGTACCGTGGCGAGAACCCGAGAGTGCCCGCTGACACTTCTCAGCGCACGGTGGTAGCGCGGAGAGCTCAGCAGAGCGCCCGGCGGCACCCCGAGGAGCGGGATGAGCGTGCGTCGGGTCGACCGGACGCACAGCGGCACCTGGAGGCGCACGGTGGTAGTGCGGCAAGCTCGGGAAAGCGCCCGGCGGCACCCAGACAAGCAGGGTGAAGGAGCGGCGATATCGGGAGAGCGCTCGGCGGCACTCGGAGGCGCGCTGTGGTACCGCGGCGAGATCCCGAGAGTGCCCGCTGGCACTTGCCGGCGCACGGTGGTAGCGCGGAGAGCTCAGCAGAGCGTCCGGCGGCACCCCGAGGAGCGGGATGAGCGTGCGTCGGGTCGACCGGACGCACAGCGGCACCTGGAGGCGCACGGTGGTAGTGCGGCAAGCTCGGGAAAGCGCCCGGCGGCACCCAGACAAGCAGGGTGAAGGAGCGGCGATATCGGGAGAGCGTTGAGCAGCACTCGGAGGCGCGCTGTGGTACCGCGGCGAGATCCCGATAGTGCCCGCTGGCACTTGCCGGCGCACGGTGGTAGCGCGGAGAGCTCAGCAGAGCGCCCGGCAGCACCCCGAGGAGCGGGATGAGCGTGCGTCGGGTCGACTGGACGCACAGCGGCACCTGGAGGCGCACGGTGGTAGTGCGGCAAGCTCGGGAGAGCGCCCGGCGGCACCCAGACAAGCAGGGTGAAGGAGCGGCGATACCGGGAGAGCGCGTGGCGGCACCCCAACGTGCGGGGTCAACGAGTGTCGATACCGGGAGAGCGCTCGGCGGCACTCGGAGGCGCACGGTGGTACCGCTGCGAGCTCAGGAGAGCGCCCGGCGGCACCCCGAGCACCGTGGTGAAGGAGCGGCGATATCGGGAGAGCGCTCGGCGGCACTCAGAGGCGCGCTGTGGTACCGCGGCGAGATCCCGAGAGCACCCAGCGGCACTCGCATGCGCAGGGTAGAGCACGAAGAGCTCGGGAGAGCGTCCGGCGGCACCCCGAGGAGCGGGATGAGCGTGCGTCGGGTCGAGCGGACGCACAGCGGCACCTGGAGGCGCACGGTGGTAGCGCGACGAGCTCGGGAGAGCGTCCGGCGGCACCCCGAGGAGCGGGATGAGCATGCGTCGGGTCGACCAGACGCACAGCGGCACCTGGAGGCGCACGGTGGTAGTGCGGCGAGCTCGGGAGAGCGCCCGGCGGCACCCCGAGGAGCGGGATGAGCGTGCGTCGGGTCGACCGGACGCACAGCGGCACCTGGAGGCGCACGGTGGTAGTGCGGCGAGCTCGGGAGAGCGCCCGGCGGCACCCAGACAAGCAGGGTGAAGGAGCGGCGATATCGGGAGAGCGCTCGGCGGCACTCGGAGGCGCGCTGTGGTACCGCGGCGAGATCCCGAGAGTGCCCGCTGGCACTTGCCGGCGCACGGTGGTAGCGCGGAGAGCTCAGCAGAGCGCCCGGCAGCACCCCGAGGAGCGGGATGAGCGTGCGTCGGGTCGACCGGACGCACAGCGGCACCTGGAGGCGCACGGTGGTAGTGCGGCGAGCTCGGGAGAGCGCCCGGCGGCACCCCGAGGAGCGGGATGAGCGTGCGTCGGGTCGACCGGACGCACAGCGGCACCTGGAGGCGCACGGTGGTAGTGCGGCGAGCTCGGGAGAGCGCCCGGCGGCACCCCGAGGAGCGGGATGAGCGTGCGTCGGGTCGACTGGACGCACAGCGGCACCTGGAGGCGCACGGTGGTAGTGCGGCAAGCTCGGGAAAGCGCCCGGCGGCACCCAGACAAGCAGGGTGAAGGAGCGGCGATTTCGGGAGAGCGTTCAGGCTGTGAGCTCGGCAGTGCGCCCGGCGGCACCCCAGGCACTGTGGTGAAGGAGCAGCGATATCGGGGAGAGCGCTCGGCGGCACTCGGAGGCGCGCTGTGGTACCGCGGGCGAGATCCCGAGAGTGCCCGCTGGCACTTGCCGGCGCACGGTGGTAGCGCGGAGAGCTCAGCAGAGCGCCCGGCAGCACCCCGAGGAGCGGGATGAGCGTGCGTCGGGTCGACCGGACGCACAGCGGCACCTGGAGGCGCACGGTGGTAGCGCGACGAGCTCGGGGAGAGCGTCCGGCGGCACCCCGAGGAGCGGGATGAGCATGCGTCGGGTCGACCAGACGCACAGCGGCACCTGGAGGCGCACGGTTGTAGTGCGGCGAGCTCGGGAGAGCGCCCGGCGGCACCCCGAGCACCGTGGTGAAGGAGCGGCGATATCGGGAGAGCGCCTGGCGGCACCCCGACGTGCGGGGTCAACGAGTGGCGATACCGGGAGAGCGCTCGGCGGGCACTCAAAGGCGCAACGGTCGGTACCGCTGCGAGCTCGGGAGAGCGCCCGGCGGCACCCTGAGGAGCGGGATGAGCGTGCGTCGGGTCGACCGGAAGCACAGCGGCACCTGGAGGCGCACGGTGGTAGCGCGACGAGCTCGGGGAGAGCGTCCGGCGGCACCCCGAGGAGTGGGATGAGCGTGCGTCGGGTCGACCGGACGCACAGCGGCACCTGGAGGTGCACGGTGGTAGTGCGGCGAGCTCGGCAGAGCACTCGGCGGCACCCCAGACAAGCAGGGTGAAGGAGCGGCGATATCGGGAGAGCGCTCGGCGGCACTCGGAGGCGCGCTGTGGGTACCTGCGGCGAGATCCCGAGAGTGCCCGCTGCCACTTCTCAGCGCACGGTGGGTAGCGCGGAGAGCTCAGCAGAGCGCCCGGCGGCACCCCGAGGAGCGGGATGAGCGTGCGTCGGGTTCGACCGGACGCACAGCGGCACCTGGAGGCGCACGGTGGTAGTGCGGCGAGCTCGGGAGAGCGCGCGGCGGCACCCCGAGGAGCGGGATGAGCGTGCGTAGGGTCGACCGGACGCACAGCGGGCATTTGGAGGCGCACGGTGGTAGTGCGGCAAGCTCGGGAAAGCGCCGGCGGCACCCAGACAAGCAGGGTGAAGGAGCGGCGATATCGGGGAGAGCGCCTGGCGGCACCCCGACGTGCGGGGTCAACGAGTGGCGATACCGGGAGGAGCGCTCGGCGGCACTCGGAGGCGCACGGTGGTACCGCTGCGAGCTCAGGAGAGCGGCCGGCGGCACCCCGGGCACCGTGGTGAAGGAGCGGCGATATCGGGAGAGCGCGTGGCGGCACACCGACAAGCAGGGTGAAGGAGCGGCGATATGGCGAGAGCGCTCAGTGGCACTCAGAGGCGCGCGGTGGTACCGTGGCGAGAACCCGAGAGTGCCCGCTGACACTTCTCAGCGCACGGTGGTAGCGCGGAGAGCTCAGCAGAGCGCCCGGCGGCACCCCGAGGAGCGGGATGAGCGTGCGTCGGGTCGACCGGACGCACAGCGGCACCTGGAGGCGCCACGGTGGGTAGTGCGGCAAGCTCGGGAAAGCGCCCGCGGCACCCAGACAAGCAGGGTGAAGGAGCGGCGATATCGGGAGAAGCGTTGTGCGGCACTCGGAGGCGCGCTGTGGTACCGCGGCGAGATCCCGAGAGTGCCCGCTGGCACTTGCCGGCGCACGGTGGTAGCGCGGAGAGCTCAGCAGAGCGCCCGGCAGCACCCCGAGGAGCGGGATGAGGCGTGCGTCGGGTCGACTGGACGCACAGCGGCACCTGGAGGCGCACGGTGGTAGTGCGGCAAGCTCGGGAGAGCGCCCGGCGGCACCCAGACAAGCAGGGTGAAGGAGCGGCGATATCGGGAGAGCGCGTGGCGGCACCCCGACGTGCGGGGTCAACGAGTGTCGATACCGGGGAGAGCGCTCGGCGGCACTCCGGAGGCGCACGGTGGTACCGCTGCGAGCTCAGGAGAGCGCCCGGCGGCACCCGAGCACCGTGGTGAAGGAGCGGCGATATCGGGGAGAGCGCTCGGCGGCACTCAGAGGCGCGCTGTGGTACCGCGGCGAGATCCCGAGAGCACCCAGCGGCACTCGCATGCGCAGGGTAGAGCACGAAGAGCTCGGGAGAGCGTCCGGCGGCACCCCGAGGGAGCGGGATGAAGGCGTGCGTCGGGTCGACGACGGACGCACAGCGGCACCTGGAGGCGCACGGTGGTAGCGCGACGAGCTCGGGAGAGCGTCCGGCGGCACCCCGAGGAGTGGGATGAGCATGCGTCGGGTCGACCAGACGCACAGCGGCACCTGGAGGCGCACGGTGGTAGTGCGGGCGAGCTCGGGAGAGCGCCCGGCGGCACCCCGAGGAGCGGGGATGAGCGTGCGTCGGGTCGACCGGACGCACAGCGGCACCTGGAGGCGCACGGTGGTAGTGCGGCGAGCTCGGGAGAGCGCCACGGCGGCACCCCGAGCACCGTGGTGAAGGAGCGGCGATATCGGGAGAGCGCCTGGCGGCACCCCGACGTGCGGGGTCAACGAGTGGCGATACCGGGAGAGCGCTCGGGCGGCACTCAAAGGCGCACGGTGGTACCGCTGCGAGCTCGGGAGAGCGCCCGGCGGCACCCTGAGGAGCGGGATGAGCGTGCGTCGGGTCGACCGGACGCACAGCGGCACCTGGAGGCGCATGGTGGTAGCGCGACGAGCTCGGGAGAGCGCCCGGTGGCACCCCGAGAAGTGGGATGAGCGTGCGTCGGGTCGACCGGACGTACAGCGGCACCTGGAGGCGCACGGTGGTAGTGCGGCGAGCTCGGGAAAGCGGCCGGCGGCACGCAGACAAGCAGGGTGAAGGAGCGGCGATATCGGGAGAGCGTTCGGCGGCACTCGGAGGCGCGCTGTGGTACCGCGGCGAGATCCCGAGAGTGCCCGCTGGCACTTGCCGGCGCACGGTGGTAGCGCGGAGAGCTCAGCAGAGCGCCCGGCAGCACCCCGAGGAGCGGGATGAGCGTGCGTCGGGTCGACCGGACGCACAGCGGCACCTGGAGGCGCACGGTGGTAGTGCGGCAAGCTCGGGAGAGCGCCCGGCGGCACCCCGAGCACTGTGGTGAAGGAGCGGCGATATCGGGAGAGCGCCTGGCGGCACCCCGACGTGCGGGGTCAACGAGTGTCGATACCGGGAGAGCGCTCGGCGGCACTCGGAGGCGCACGGTGGTAACGCGGCGAGCTCGGCAGAGCACCTGGCGGCACCCCGAGCACCGTGGTGAAGGAGCGGCGATATCGGGAGAGGGCTCGGCGGCACTCGGAGGCGCGCTGTGGTACCGCGGCGAGATCCCGAGAGCACCCAGCGGCACTCGCATGCGCAGGGTGGAGCGCGAAGAGCTCTGGAGAGCGTCCGGCGGCACCCCGAGGAGCGGGATGAGCGTGCGTCGGGTCGACCGGACGCACAGCGGCACCTGGAGGCGCACGGTGGTAGTGCGGCGAGCTCGGGAGAGCACCCGGCGGCACCCCGAGGAGCGGGATGAGCGTGCGTCGGGTCGACCGGACGCACAGCGGCACTCGGAGGCGCACGGTGGTAGTGCGGCGAGCTCGGGAGAGCGCCCGGCGGCACCCCGAGGAGCGGGATGAGCGTGCGTCGGGTCGACTGGACGCACAGCGGCACCTGGAGGCGCGCGGTGGTACCGCGGCGAGATCCCGAGAGCACCCAGCGGCACTCGCATGCGCAGGGTGGAGCGCGAAGAGCTCGGGAGAGCGTCCGGCGGCACCCCGAGGAGCAGGATGAGCGTGCGTCGGGTCGACCGGACGCACAGCGGCACCTGGAGGCGCACGGTGGTAGTGCGGCAAGCTCGGGAAAGCGCCCGGCGGCACCCAGACAAGCAGGGTGAAGGAGCGGCGATATCGGGAGAGCGTTCAGCGGCACTCGGAGGCACGCGGTGGTATCGCTGTGAGCTCGGCAGTGCGCCCGGCGGCACCCCAGGCACTGTGGTGAAGGAGCAGCGATATCGGGAGAGCGCTCGGCGGCACTCGGAGGCGCGCTGTTGTACCGCGGCGAGATCCCGAGAGTGCCCGCTGGCACTTGCCGGCGCACGGTGGTACCGCTGCGAGCTCAGGAGAGCGCCCGGCGGCACCCCGAGCACCGTGGTGAAGGAGCGGCGATATCGGGAGAGCGCCTGGCGGCACCCCGACGTGCGGGGTCAACGAGTGGCGATACCGGGAGAGCGCTCGGCGGCACTCGGAGGCGCACGGTGGTACCGCTGCGAGCTCAGGAGAGCGCCCGGCGGCACCCCGAGCACCGTGGTGAAGGAGCGGCGATATCGGGAGAGCGCCTGGGGGCACCCCGACGTGCGGGGTCAACGAGTGGCGATACCGGGAGAGCGCTCGGCGGCACTCGGAGGCGCACGGTGGTACCGCGGCGAGATCCCGAGAGTGCCCTCTGGCACTTGCCGGCGCACGGTGGTAGCGCGGAGAGCTCAGCAGAGCGCCCGGCAGCACCCCGAGGAGCAGGATGAGCGTGCGTAGGGTCGACCGGACGCACAGCGGCACTCGGAGGCGCACGGTGGTAGTGCGGCAAGCTCGGGAGAGCGCCCGGCGGCACCCCGAGCACCGTGGTGAAGGAGCGGCGATATCGGGAGAGCGCCTGGCGGCACCCCGACGTGCGGGGTCAACAAGTGGCGATACCGGGAGAGCGCTCGGCGGCACTCGGAGGCGCACGGTGGCATTGCGGCGAGATCTCGAGAGCACCCAGCGGCACTCACATGCGCAGGGTGGAGCGCGAAGAGCTCGGGAGAGCGTCCGGCGGCACCCCGAGGAGCGGGATGAGCGTGCGTCGGGTCGACCGGACGCACAGCAGCACCTGGAGGCGCACGGTGGTAGCGCGACGAGCTCGGGAGAGCGCCTGGTGGCACCCCGAGGAGCGGGATGAGCGTGCGTCGGGTCGACCGGACGCACAGCGGCACCTGGAGGCGCACAGTGGTAGTGCGGCAAGCTCGGGAAAGCGCCCGGCGGCACCCAGACAAGCAGGGTGAAGGAGCGGCGATATCGGGAGAGCGTTCAGCGGCACTCGGAGGCACGCGGTGGTACCGCTGTGAGCTCGGCAGTGCGCCCGGCGGCACCCCAGGCACTGTGGTGAAGGAGCAGCGATATCGGGAGAGCGCTCGGCGGCACTCGGAGGCGCGCTGTGGTACCGCGGCGAGATCCCGAGAGTGCCCGCTGGCACTTGCCGGCGCACGGTGGTACCGCTGCGAGCTCAGGAGAGCGCCCGGCGGCACCCCGAGCACCGTGGTGAAGGAGCGGCGATATCGGGAGAGCGCCTGGCGGCACCCCGACGTGCGGGGTCAACGAGTGGCGATACCGGGAGAGCGCTCGGCGGCACTCGGAGGCGCACGGTGGTACCGCTGCGAGCTCAGGAGAGCGCCCGGCGGCACCCCGGGCACCGTGGTGAAGGAGCGGCGATATCGGGAGAGCGCGTGGCGGCACCCCGACAAGCGGGGTGAAGGAGCGGCGATATGGCCAGAGCGCTCAGTGGCACTCAGAGGCGCGCGGTGGTACTGTGGCGAGAACCCGAGAGTGCCCGCTGACACTTCTCAGCGCACGGTGGTAGCGCAGAGAGCTCAGCAGAGCGCCCGGCGGCACCCCGAGGAGCGGGATGAGCGTGCGTCGGGTCGACCGGACGCACAGCGGCACCTGGAGGCGCACGGTGGTAGTGCGGCAAGCTCGGGAAAGCGCCCGGCGGCACCCAGACAAGCAGGGTGAAGGAGCGGCGATATCGGGAGAGCGCTCGGCGGCACTCGGAGGCGCGCTGTGGTACCGCGGCGAGATCCCGAGAGTGCCCGCTGGCACTTGCCGGCGCACGGTGGTAGCGTGGAGAGCTCAGCAGAGCGTCCGGCGGCACCCCGAGGAGCGGGATGAGCGTGCGTCGGGTCGACCGGACGCACAGCGGCACCTGGAGGCGCACGGTGGTAGTGCGGCAAGCTCGGGAAAGCGCCCGGCGGCACCCAGACAAGCAGGGTGAAGGAGCGGCGATATCGGGGAGAGCGTTGAGCGGCACTCGGAGGCGCGCTGTGGTACCGCGGCGAGATCCCGAGAGTGCCCGCTGGCACTTGCCGGCGCACGGTGGTAGCGCGGAGAGCTCAGCAGAGCGCCCGGCAGCACCCCGAGGAGCGGGATGAGCGTGCGTCGGGTCGACTGGACGCACAGCGGCACCTGGAGGCGCACGGTGGTAGTGCGGCAAGCTCGGGAGAGCGCCCGGCGGCACCCAGACAAGCAGGGTGAAGGAGCGGCGATACCGGGAGAGCGCGTGGCGGCACCCCGACGTGCGGGGTCAACGAGTGTCGATACCGGGAGAGCGCTCGGCGGCACTCGGAGGCGCACGGTGGTACCGCTGCGAGCTCAGGAGAGCGCCCGGCGGCACCCCGAGCACCGTGGTGAAGGAGCGGCGATATCGGGAGAGCGCTCGGCGGCACTCAGAGGCGCGCTGTGGTACCGCGGCGAGATCCCGAGAGCACCCAGCGGCACTCGCATGCGCAGGGTAGAGCACGAAGAGCTCGGGAGAGCGTCCGGCGGCACCCCGAGGAGCGGGATGAGCGTGCGTCGGGTCGAGCGGACGCACAGAGGCACCTGGAGGCGCACGGTGGTAGCGCGACGAGCTCGGGAGAGCGTCCGGCGGCACCCCGAGGAGCGGGATGAGCATGCGTCGGGTCGACCAGACGCACAGCGGCACCTGGAGGCGCACGGTGGTAGTGCGGCGAGCTCGGGAGAGCGCCCGGCGGCACCCCGAGGAGCGGGATGAGCGTGCGTCGGGTCGACCGGACGCACAGCGGCACCTGGAGGCGCACGGTGGTAGTGCGGCGAGCTCGGGAGAGCGCCCGGCGGCACCCCGAGCACCGTGGTGAAGGAGCGGCGATATCGGGAGAGCGCCTGGCGGCACCCCGACGTGCGGGGTCAACGAGTGGCGATACCGGGAGAGCGCTCGGCGGCACTCAAAGGCGCACGGTGGTACCGCTGCGAGCTCGGGAGAGCGCCCGGCGGCACCCTGAGGAGCGGGATGAGCGTGCGTCGGGTCGACCGGAAGCACAGCGGCACCTGGAGGCGCACGGTGGTAGCGCGACGAGCTCGGGAGAGCGTCCGGCGGCACCCCGAGGAGCGGGATGAGCGTGCGTCGGGTCGACCGGACGCACAGCGGCACCTGGAGGTGCACGGTGGTAGTGCGGCGAGCTCGGCAGAGCACTCGGCGGCACCCAGACAAGCAGGGTGAAGGAGCGGCGATATCGGGAGAGCGCTCGGCGGCACTCGGAGGCGCGCTGTGGTACCGCGGCGAGATCCCGAGAGTGCCCGCTGCCACTTCTCAGCGCACGGTGGTAGCGCGGAGAGCTCAGCAGAGCGCCCGGCGGCACCCCGAGGAGCGGGATGAGCGTGCGTCGGGTCGACCGGACGCACAGCGGCACCTGCAGGCGCACGGTGGTAGTGCGGCAAGCTCGGGAGAGCGCCCGGCGGCACCCCGAGCACTGTGGTGAAGGAGCGGCGATATCGGGAGAGCGCCTGGCGGCACCCCGACGTGCGGGGTCAACGAGTGTCGATACCGGGAGAGCGCTCGGCGGCACTCGGAGGCGCACGGTGGTAACGCGGCGAGCTCGGCAGAGCACCTGACGGCACCCCGAGCACCGTGGTGAAGGAGCGGCGATATCGGGAGAGGGCTCGGCGGCACTCGGAGGCGCGCTGTGGTACCGCGGCGAGATCCCGAGAGCACCCAGCGGCACTCGCATGCGCAGGGTGGAGCGCGAAGAGCTCGGGAGAGCGTCCGGCGGCACCCCGAGGAGCAGGATGAGCGTGCGTCGGGTCGACCGGACGCACAGCGGCACCTGGAGGCGCACGGTGGTAGTGCGGCAAGCTCGGGAAAGCGCCCGGCGGCACCCAGACAAGCAGGGTGAAGGAGCGGCGATATCGGGAGAGCGTTCAGCGGCACTCGGAGGCACGCGGTGGTATCGCTGTGAGCTCGGCAGTGCGCCCGGCGGCACCCCAGGCACTGTGGTGAAGGAGCAGCGATATCGGGAGAGCGCTCGGCGGCACTCGGAGGCGCGCTGTTGTACCGCGGCGAGATCCCGAGAGTGCCCGCTGGCGCTTGCCGGCGCACGGTGGTACCGCTGCGAGCTCAGGAGAGCGCCCGGCGGCACCCCGAGCACCGTGGTGAAGGAGCGGCGATATCGGGAGAGCGCGTGGCGGCACCCCGACGTGCGGGGTCAACGAGTGGCGATACCGGGAGAGCGCTCGGCGGCACTCGGAGGCGCACGGTGGTACCGCTGCGAGCTCAGGAGAGCGCCCGGCGGCACCCCGAGCACCGTGGTGAAGGAGCGGCGATATCGGGAGAGCGCCTGGGGGCACCCCGACGTGCGGGGTCAACGAGTGGCGATACCGGGAGAGCGCTCGGCGGCACTCGGAGGCGCACGGTGGTACCGCGGCGAGATCCCGAGAGTGCCCTCTGGCACTTGCCGGCGCACGGTGGTAGCGCGGAGAGCTCAGCAGAGCGCCCGGCAGCACCCCGAGGAGCAGGATGAGCGTGCGTAGGGTCGACCGGACGCACAGCGGCACTCGGAGGCGCACGGTGGTAGTGCGGCAAGCTCGGGAGAGCGCCCGGCGGCACCCCGAGCACCGTGGTGAAGGAGCGGCGATATCGGGAGAGCGCCTGGCGGCACCCCGACGTGCGGGGTCAACAAGTGGCGATACCGGGAGAGCGCTCGGCGGCACTCGGAGGCGCACGGTGGCATTGCGGCGAGATCTCGAGAGCACCCAGCGGCACTCACATGCGCAGGGTGGAGCGCGAAGAGCTCGGGAGAGCGTCCGGCGGCACCCCGAGGAGTGGGATGAGCGTGCGTCGGGTCGACCGGACGCACAGCAGCACCTGGAGGCGCACGGTGGTAGCGCGACGAGCTCGGGAGAGCGCCTGGTGGCACCCCGAGGAGCAGGATGAGCGTGCGTCGGGTCGACCGGACGCACAGCGGCACCTGGAGGCGCACAGTGGTAGTGCGGCAAGCTCGGGAAAGCGCCCGGCGGCACCCAGACAAGCAGGGTGAAGGAGCGGCGATATCGGGAGAGCGTTCAGCGGCACTCGGAGGCACGCGGTGGTACCGCTGTGAGCTCGGCAGTGCGCCCGGCGGCACCCCAGGCACTGTGGTGAAGGAGCAGCGATATCGGGAGAGCGCTCGGCGGCACTCGGAGGCGCGCTGTGGTACCGCGGCGAGATCCCGAGAGTGCCCGCTGGCACTTGCCGGCGCACGGTGGTACCGCTGCGAGCTCAGGAGAGCGCCCGGCGGCACCCCGAGCACCGTGGTGAAGGAGCGGCGATATCGGGAGAGCGCCTGGCGGCACCCCGACGTGCGGGGTCAACGAGTGGCGATACCGGGAGAGCGCTCGGCGGCACTCGGAGGCGCACGGTGGTACCGCTGCGAGCTCAGGAGAGCGGCCGGCGGCACCCCGGGCACCGTGGTGAAGGAGCGGCGATATCGGGAGAGCGCGTGGCGGCACCCCGACAAGCGGGGTGAAGGAGCGGCGATATGGCGAGAGCGCTCAGTGGCACTCAGAGGCGCGCGGTGGTACCGTGGCGAGAACCCGAGAGTGCCCGCTGACACTTCTCAGCGCACGGTGGTAGCGCGGAGAGCTCAGCAGAGCGCCCGGCGGCACCCCGAGGAGCGGGATGAGCGTGCGTCGGGTCGACCGGACGCACAGCGGCACCTGGAGGCGCACGGTGGTAGTGCGGCAAGCTCGGGAAAGCGCCCGGCGGCACCCAGACAAGCAGGGTGAAGGAGCGGCGATATCGGGAGAGCGCTCGGCGGCACTCGGAGGCGCGCTGTGGTACCGCGGCGAGATCCCGAGAGTGCCCGCTGGCACTTGCCGGCGCACGGTGGTAGCGCGGAGAGCTCAGCAGAGCGTCCGGCGGCACCCCGAGGAGCGGGATGAGCGTGCGTCGGGTCGACCGGACGCACAGCGGCACCTGGAGGCGCACGGTGGTAGTGCGGCAAGCTCGGGAAAGCGCCCGGCGGCACCCAGACAAGCAGGGTGAAGGAGCGGCGATATCGGGAGAGCGTTGAGCAGCACTCGGAGGCGCGCTGTGGTACCGCGGCGAGATCCCGATAGTGCCCGCTGGCACTTGCCGGCGCACGGTGGTAGCGCGGAGAGCTCAGCAGAGCGCCCGGCAGCACCCCGAGGAGCGGGATGAGCGTGCGTCGGGTCGACTGGACGCACAGCGGCACCTGGAGGCGCACGGTGGTAGTGCGGCAAGCTCGGGAGAGCGCCCGGCGGCACCCAGACAAGCAGGGTGAAGGAGCGGCGATACCGGGAGAGCGCGTGGCGGCACCCCGACGTGCGGGGTCAACGAGTGTCGATACCGGGAGAGCGCTCGGCGGCACTCGGAGGCGCACGGTGGTACCGCTGCGAGCTCAGGAGAGCGCCCGGCGGCACCCCGAGCACCGTGGTGAAGGAGCGGCGATATCGGGAGAGCGCTCGGCGGCACTCAGAGGCGCGCTGTGGTACCGCGGCGAGATCCCGAGAGCACCCAGCGGCACTCGCATGCGCAGGGTAGAGCACGAAGAGCTCGGGAGAGCGTCCGGCGGCACCCCGAGGAGCGGGATGAGCGTGCGTCGGGTCGAGCGGACGCACAGCGGCACCTGGAGGCGCACGGTGGTAGCGCGACGAGCTCGGGAGAGCGTCCGGCGGCACCCCGAGGAGCGGGATGAGCATGCGTCGGGTCGACCAGACGCACAGCGGCACCTGGAGGCGCACGGTGGTAGTGCGGCGAGCTCGGGAGAGCGCCCGGCGGCACCCCGAGGAGCGGGATGAGCGTGCGTCGGGTCGACCGGACGCACAGCGGCACCTGGAGGCGCACGGTGGTAGTGCGGCGAGCTCGGGAGAGCGCCCGGCGGCACCCAGACAAGCAGGGTGAAGGAGCGGCGATATCGGGAGAGCGCTCGGCGGCACTCGGAGGCGCGCTGTGGTACCGCGGCGAGATCCCGAGAGTGCCCGCTGGCACTTGCCGGCGCACGGTGGTAGCGCGGAGAGCTCAGCAGAGCGCCCGGCAGCACCCCGAGGAGCGGGATAAGCGTGCGTCGGGTCGACTGGACGCACAGCGGCACCTGGAGGCGCACGGTGGTAGTGCGGCAAGCTCGGGAGAGCGCCCGGCGGCACCCAGACAAGCAGGGTGAAGGAGCGGCGATATCGGGAGAGCGCGTGGCGGCACCCCGACGTGCGGGGTCAACGAGTGTCGATACCGGGAGAGCGCTCGGCGGCACTCGGAGGCGCACGGTGGTACCGCTGCGAGCTCAGGAGAGCGCCCGGCTGCACCCCGAGCAACGTGGTGAAGGAGCGGCGATATCGGGAGAGCGCTCGGCGGCACTCAGAGGCGCGCTGTATTACCGCGGCGAGATCCCGAGAGCACCCAGCGGCACTCGCATGCGCAGGGTGGAGCGCGAAGAGCTCGGGAGAGCGTCCGGCGGCACCCCGAGGAGCGGGATGAGCGTGCGTCGGGTCGACCGGACGCACAGCGGCACCTGGAGGCGCACGGTGGTAGTGCGGCGAGCTCGGGAGAGCGCCCGGCGGCACCCCGAGGAGCGGGATGAGCGTGCGTCGGGTCGACCGGACGCACAGCGGCACCTGGAGGCGCACGGTGGTAGTGCGGCGAGCTCGGGAGAGCGCCCGGCGGCACCCCGAGGAGCGGGATGAGCGTGCGTCGGGTCGACTGGACGCACAGCGGCACCTGGAGGCGCACGGTGGTAGTGCGGCAAGCTCGGGAAAGCGCCCGGCGGCACCCAGACAAGCAGGGTGAAGGAGCGGCGATTTCGGGAGAGCGTTCAGCGGCACTCGGAGGCACGCGGTGGTACCGCTGTGAGCTCGGCAGTGCGCCCGGCGGCACCCCAGGCACTGTGGTGAAGGAGCATCGATATCGGGAGAGCGCTCGGCGGCACTCGGAGGCGCGCTGTGGTACCGCGGCGAGATCCCGAGAGTGCCCGCTGGCACTTGCCGGCGCACGGTGGTAGCGCGGAGAGCTCAGCAGAGCGCCCGGCAGCACCCCGAGGAGCGGGATGAGCGTGCGTCGGGTCGACCGGACGCACAGCGGCACCTGGAGGCGCACGGTGGTAGCGCGACGAGCTCGGGAGAGCGTCCGGCGGCACCCCGAGGAGCGGGATGAGCATGCGTCGGGTCGACCAGACGCACAGCGGCACCTGGAGGCGCACGGTTGTAGTGCGGCGAGCTCGGGAGAGCGCCCGGCGGCACCCCGAGGAGCGGGATGAGCGTGCGTCGGGTCGACCGGACGCACAGCGGCACCTGGTGGCGCACGGTGGTAGTGCGGCGAGCTCGGGAGAGCGCCCGGCGGCACCCCGAGCACCGTGGTGAAGGAGCGGCGATATCGGGAGAGCGCCTGGCGGCACCCCGACGTGCGGGGTCAACGAGTGGCGATACCGGGAGAGCGCTCGGCGGCACTCAAAGGCGCACGGTGGTACCGCTGCGAGCTCGGGAGAGCGCCCGGCGGCACCCTGAGGAGCGGGATGAGCGTGCGTCGGGTCGACCGGAAGCACAGCGGCACCTGGAGGCGCACGGTGGTAGCGCGACGAGCTCGGGAGAGCGTCCGGCGGCACCCCGAGGAGTGGGATGAGCGTGCGTCGGGTCGACCGGACGCACAGCGGCACCTGGAGGTGCACGGTGGTAGTGCGGCGAGCTCGGCAGAGCACTCGGCGGCACCCAGACAAGCAGGGTGAAGGAGCGGCGATATCGGGAGAGCGCTCGGCGGCACTCGGAGGCGCGCTGTGGTACCGCGGCGAGATCCCGAGAGTGCCCGCTGCCACTTCTCAGCGCACGGTGGTAGCGCGGAGAGCTCAGCAGAGCGCCCGGCGGCACCCCGAGGAGCGGGATGAGCGTGCGTCGGGTCGACCGGACGCACAGCGGCACCTGGAGGCGCACGGTGGTAGTGCGGCGAGCTCGGGAGAGCGCGCGGCGGCACCCCGAGGAGCGGGATGAGCGTGCGTAGGGTCGACCGGACGCACAGCGGCATTTGGAGGCGCACGGTGGTAGTGCGGCAAGCTCGGGAAAGCGCCCGGCGGCACCCAGACAAGCAGGGTGAAGGAGCGGCGATATCGGGAGAGCGCCTGGCGGCACCCCGACGTGCGGGGTCAACGAGTGGCGATACCGGGAGAGCGCTCGGCGGCACTCGGAGGCGCACGGTGGTACCGCTGCGAGCTCAGGAGAGCGCCCGGCGGCACCCCGGGCACCGTGGTGAAGGAGCGGCGATATCGGGAGAGCGCGTGGCGGCACACCGACAAGCAGGGTGAAGGAGCGGCGATATGGCGAGAGCGCTCAGTGGCACTCAGAGGCGCGCGGTGGTACCGTGGCGAGAACCCGAGAGTGCCCGCTGACACTTCTCAGCGCACGGTGGTAGCGCGGAGAGCTCAGCAGAGCGCCCGGCGGCACCCCGAGGAGCGGGATGAGCGTGCGTCGGGTCGACCGGACGCACAGCGGCACCTGGAGGCGCACGGTGGTAGTGCGGCAAGCTCGGGAAAGCGCCCGGCGGCACCCAGACAAGCAGGGTGAAGGAGCGGCGATATCGGGAGAGCGTTGTGCGGCACTCGGAGGCGCGCTGTGGTACCGCGGCGAGATCCCGAGAGTGCCCGCTGGCACTTGCCGGCGCACGGTGGTAGCGCGGAGAGCTCAGCAGAGCGCCCGGCAGCACCCCGAGGAGCGGGATGAGCGTGCGTCGGGTCGACTGGACGCACAGCGGCACCTGGAGGCGCACGGTGGTAGTGCGGCAAGCTCGGGAGAGCGCCCGGCGGCACCCAGACAAGCAGGGTGAAGGAGCGGCGATATCGGGAGAGCGCGTGGCGGCACCCCGACGTGCGGGGTCAACGAGTGTCGATACCGGGAGAGCGCTCGGCGGCACTCGGAGGCGCACGGTGGTACCGCTGCGAGCTCAGGAGAGCGCCCGGCGGCACCCCGAGCACCGTGGTGAAGGAGCGGCGATATCGGGAGAGCGCTCGGCGGCACTCAGAGGCGCGCTGTGGTACCGCGGCGAGATCCCGAGAGCACCCAGCGGCACTCGCATGCGCAGGGTAGAGCACGAAGAGCTCGGGAGAGCGTCCGGCGGCACCCCGAGGAGCGGGATGAGCGTGCGTCGGGTCGACCGGACGCACAGCGGCACCTGGAGGCGCACGGTGGTAGCGCGACGAGCTCGGGAGAGCGTCCGGCGGCACCCCGAGGAGTGGGATGAGCATGCGTCGGGTCGACCAGACGCACAGCGGCACCTGGAGGCGCACGGTGGTAGTGCGGCGAGCTCGGGAGAGCGCCCGGCGGCACCCCGAGGAGCGGGATGAGCGTGCGTCGGGTCGACCGGACGCACAGCGGCACCTGGAGGCGCACGGTGGTAGTGCGGCGAGCTCGGGAGAGCGCCCGGCGGCACCCCGAGCACCGTGGTGAAGGAGCGGCGATATCGGGAGAGCGCCTGGCGGCACCCCGACGTGCGGGGTCAACGAGTGGCGATACCGGGAGAGCGCTCGGCGGCACTCAAAGGCGCACGGTGGTACCGCTGCGAGCTCGGGAGAGCGCCCGGCGGCACCCTGAGGAGCGGGATGAGCGTGCGTCGGGTCGACCGGACGCACAGCGGCACCTGGAGGCGCATGGTGGTAGCGCGACGAGCTCGGGAGAGCGCCCGGTGGCACCCCGAGAAGTGGGATGAGCGTGCGTCGGGTCGACCGGACGTACAGCGGCACCAGGAGGCGCACGGTGGTAGTGCGGCGAGCTCGGGAAAGCGCCCGGCGGCACGCAGACAAGCAGGGTGAAGGAGCGGCGATATCGGGAGAGCGTTCGGCGGCACTCGGAGGCGCGCTGTGGTACCGCGGCGAGATCCCGAGAGTGCCCGCTGGCACTTGCCGGCGCACGGTGGTAGCGCGGAGAGCTCAGCAGAGCGCCCGGCAGCACCCCGAGGAGCGGGATGAGCGTGCGTCGGGTCGACCGGACGCACAGCGGCACCTGGAGGCGCACGGTGGTAGTGCGGCAAGCTCGGGAGAGCGCCCGGCGGCACCCCGAGCACTGTGGTGAAGGAGCGGCGATATCGGGAGAGCGCCTGGCGGCACCCCGACGTGCGGGGTCAACGAGTGTCGATACCGGGAGAGCGCTCGGCGGCACTCGGAGGCGCACGGTGGTAACGCGGCGAGCTCGGCAGAGCACCTGGCGGCACCCCGAGCACCGTGGTGAAGGAGCGGCGATATCGGGAGAGGGCTCGCCGGCACTCGGAGGCGCGCTGTGGTACCGCCGCGAGATCCCGAGAGCACCCAGCGGCACTCGCATGCGCAGGGTGGAGCGCGAAGAGCTCTGGAGAGCGTCCGGCGGCACCCCGAGGAGCGGGATGAGCGTGCGTCGGGTCGACCGGACGCACAGCGGCACCTGGAGGCGCACGGTGGTAGTGCGGCGAGCTCGGGAGAGCACCCGGCGGCACCCCGAGGAGCGGGATGAGCGTGCGTCGGGTCGACCGGACGCACAGCGGCACTCGGAGGCGCACGGTGGTAGTGCGGCGAGCTCGGGAGAGCGCCCGGCGGCACCCCGAGGAGCGGGATGAGCGTGCGTCGGGTCGACTGGACGCACAGCGGCACCTGGAGGCGCGCGGTGGTACCGCGGCGAGATCCCGAGAGCACCCAGCGGCACTCGCATGCGCAGGGTGGAGCGCGAAGAGCTCGGGAGAGCGTCCGGCGGCACCCCGAGGAGCAGGATGAGCGTGCGTCGGGTCGACCGGACGCACAGCGGCACCTGGAGGCGCACGGTGGTAGTGCGGCAAGCTCGGGAAAGCGCCCGGCGGCACCCAGACAAGCAGGGTGAAGGAGCGGCGATATCGGGAGAGCGTTCAGCGGCACTCGGAGGCACGCGGTGGTATCGCTGTGAGCTCGGCAGTGCGCCCGGCGGCACCCCAGGCACTGTGGTGAAGGAGCAGCGATATCGGGAGAGCGCTAGGCGGCACTCGGAGGCGCGCTGTTGTACCGCGGCGAGATCCCGAGAGTGCCCGCTGGCACTTGCCGGCGCACGGTGGTACCGCTGCGAGCTCAGGAGAGCGCCCGGCGGCACCCCGAGCACCGTGGTGAAGGAGCGGCGATATCGGGAGAGCGCCTGGCGGCACCCCGACGTGCGGGGTCAACGAGTGGCGATACCGGGAGAGCGCTCGGCGGCACTCGGAGGCGCACGGTGGTACCGCTGCGAGCTCAGGAGAGCGCCCGGCGGCACCCCGAGCACCGTGGTGAAGGAGCGGCGATATCGGGAGAGCGCCTGGGGGCACCCCGACGTGCGGGGTCAACGAGTGGCGATACCGGGAGAGCGCTCGGCGGCACTCGGAGGCGCACGGTGGTACCGCGGCGAGATCCCGAGAGTGCCCTCTGGCACTTGCCGGCGCACGGTGGTAGCGCGGAGAGCTCAGCAGAGCGCCCGGCAGCACCCCGAGGAGCAGGATGAGCGTGCGTAGGGTCGACCGGACGCACAGCGGCACTCGGAGGCGCACGGTGGTAGTGCGGCAAGCTCGGGAGAGCGCCCGGCGGCACCCCGAGCACCGTGGTGAAGGAGCGGCGATATCGGGAGAGCGCCTGGCGGCACCCCGACGTGCGGGGTCAACAAGTGGCGATACCGGGAGAGCGCTCGGCGGCACTCGGAGGCGCACGGTGGCATTGCGGCGAGATCTCGAGAGCACCCAGCGGCACTCACATGCGCAGGGTGGAGCGCGAAGAGCTCGGGAGAGCGTCCGGCGGCACCCCGAGGAGCGGGATGAGCGTGCGTCGGGTCGACCGGACGCACAGCAGCACCTGGAGGCGCACGGTGGTAGCGCGACGAGCTCGGGAGAGCGCCTGGTGGCACCCCGAGGAGCGGGATGAGCGTGCGTCGGGTCGACCGGACGCACAGCGGCACCTGGAGGCGCACAGTGGTAGTGCGGCAAGCTCGGGAAAGCGCCCGGCGGCACCCAGACAAGCAGGGTGAAGGAGCGGCGATATCGGGAGAGCGTTCAGCGGCACTCGGAGGCACGCGGTGGTACCGCTGTGAGCTCGGCAGTGCGCCCGGCGGCACCCCAGGCACTGTGGTGAAGGAGCAGCGATATCGGGAGAGCGCTCGGCGGCACTCGGAGGCGCGCTGTGGTACCGCGGCGAGATCCCGAGAGTGCCCGCTGGCACTTGCCGGCGCACGGTGGTACCGCTGCGAGCTCAGGAGAGCGCCCGGCGGCACCCCGAGCACCGTGGTGAAGGAGCGGCGATATCGGGAGAGCGCCTGGCGGCACCCCGACGTGCGGGGTCAACGAGTGGCGATACCGGGAGAGCGCTCGGCGGCACTCGGAGGCGCACGGTGGTACCGCTGCGAGCTCAGGAGAGCGCCCGGCGGCACCCCGGGCACCGTGGTGAAGGAGCGGCGATATCGGGAGAGCGCGTGGCGGCACCCCGACAAGCGGGGTGAAGGAGCGGCGATATGGCCAGAGCGCTCAGTGGCACTCAGAGGCGCGCGGTGGTACTGTGGCGAGAACCCGAGAGTGCCCGCTGACACTTCTCAGCGCACGGTGGTAGCGCAGAGAGCTCAGCAGAGCGCCCGGCGGCACCCCGAGGAGCGGGATGAGCGTGCGTCGGGTCGACCGGACGCACAGCGGCACCTGGAGGCGCACGGTGGTAGTGCGGCAAGCTCGGGAAAGCGCCCGGCGGCACCCAGACAAGCAGGGTGAAGGAGCGGCGATATCGGGAGAGCGCTCGGCGGCACTCGGAGGCGCGCTGTGGTACCGCGGCGAGATCCCGAGAGTGCCCGCTGGCACTTGCCGGCGCACGGTGGTAGCGTGGAGAGCTCAGCAGAGCGTCCGGCGGCACCCCGAGGAGCGGGATGAGCGTGCGTCGGGTCGACCGGACGCACAGCGGCACCTGGAGGCGCACGGTGGTAGTGCGGCAAGCTCGGGAAAGCGCCCGGCGGCACCCAGACAAGCAGGGTGAAGGAGCGGCGATATCGGGAGAGCGTTGAGCGGCACTCGGAGGCGCGCTGTGGTACCGCGGCGAGATCCCGAGAGTGCCCGCTGGCACTTGCCGGCGCACGGTGGTAGCGCGGAGAGCTCAGCAGAGCGCCCGGCAGCACCCCGAGGAGCGGGATGAGCGTGCGTCGGGTCGACTGGACGCACAGCGGCACCTGGAGGCGCACGGTGGTAGTGCGGCAAGCTCGGGAGAGCGCCCGGCGGCACCCAGACAAGCAGGGTGAAGGAGCGGCGATACCGGGAGAGCGCGTGGCGGCACCCCGACGTGCGGGGTCAACGAGTGTCGATACCGGGAGAGCGCTCGGCGGCACTCGGAGGCGCACGGTGGTACCGCTGCGAGCTCAGGAGAGCGCCCGGCGGCACCCCGAGCACCGTGGTGAAGGAGCGGCGATATCGGGAGAGCGCTCGGCGGCACTCAGAGGCGCGCTGTGGTACCGCGGCGAGATCCCGAGAGCACCCAGCGGCACTCGCATGCGCAGGGTAGAGCACGAAGAGCTCGGGAGAGCGTCCGGCGGCACCCCGAGGAGCGGGATGAGCGTGCGTCGGGTCGAGCGGACGCACAGCGGCACCTGGAGGCGCACGGTGGTAGCGCGACGAGCTCGGGAGAGCGTCCGGCGGCACCCCGAGGAGCGGGATGAGCATGCGTCGGGTCGACCGGACGCACAGCGGCACCTGGAGGCGCACGGTGGTAGTGCGGCGAGCTCGGGAGAGCGCCCGGCGGCACCCCGAGGAGCGGGATGAGCGTGCGTCGGGTCGACCGGACGCACAGCGGCACCTGGAGGCGCACGGTGGTAGTGCGGCGAGCTCGGGAGAGCGCCCGGCGGCACCCCGAGCACCGTGGTGAAGGAGCGGCGATATCGGGAGAGCGCCTGGCGGCACCCCGACGTGCGGGGTCAACGAGTGGCGATACCGGGAGAGCGCTCGGCGGCACTCAAAGGCGCACGGTGGTACCGCTGCGAGCTCGGGAGAGCGCCCGGCGGCACCCTGAGGAGCGGGATGAGCGTGCGTCGGGTCGACCGGAAGCACAGCGGCACCTGGAGGCGCACGGTGGTAGCGCGACGAGCTCGGGAGAGCGTCCGGCGGCACCCCGAGGAGCGGGATGAGCGTGCGTCGGGTCGACCGGACGCACAGCGGCACCTGGAGGTGCACGGTGGTAGTGCGGCGAGCTCGGCAGAGCACTCGGCGGCACCCAGACAAGCAGGGTGAAGGAGCGGCGATATCGGGAGAGCGCTCGGCGGCACTCGGAGGCGCGCTGTGGTACCGCGGCGAGATCCCGAGAGTGCCCGCTGCCACTTCTCAGCGCACGGTGGTAGCGCGGAGAGCTCAGCAGAGCGCCCGGCGGCACCCCGAGGAGCGGGATGAGCGTGCGTCGGGTCGACCGGACGCACAGCGGCACCTGGAGGCGCACAGTGGTAGTGCGGCAAGCTCGGGAAAGCGCCCGGCGGCACCCAGACAAGCAGGGTGAAGGAGCGGCGATATCGGGAGAGCGTTCAGCGGCACTCGGAGGCACGCGGTGGTACCGCTGTGAGCTCGGCAGTGCGCCCGGCGGCACCCCAGGCACTGTGGTGAAGGAGCAGCGATATCGGGAGAGCGCTCGGCGGCACTCGGAGGCGCGCTGTGGTACCGCGGCGAGATCCCGAGAGTGCCCGCTGGCACTTGCCGGCGCACGGTGGTACCGCTGCGAGCTCAGGAGAGCGCCCGGCGGCACCCCGAGCACCGTGGTGAAGGAGCGGCGATATCGGGAGAGCGCCTGGCGGCACCCCGACGTGCGGGGTCAACGAGTGGCGATACCGGGAGAGCGCTCGGCGGCACTCGGAGGCGCACGGTGGTACCGCTGCGAGCTCAGGAGAGCGCCCGGCGGCACCCCGGGCACCGTGGTGAAGGAGCGGCGATATCGGGAGAGCGCGTGGCGGCACCCCGACAAGCGGGGTGAAGGAGCGGCGATATGGCCAGAGCGCTCAGTGGCACTTGGAGGCGCGCGGTGGTACCGTGGCGAGAACCCGAGAGTGCCCGCTGACACTTCTCAGCGCACGGTGGTAGCGCGGAGAGCTCAGCAGAGCGCCCGGCGGTAGCGCGGAGAGCTCAGCAGAGCGCCCGGCGGCACCCCGAGGAGCGGGATGAGCGTGCGTCGGGTCGACCGGACGCACAGCGGCACCTGGAGGCGCACGGTGGTAGTGCGGCAAGCTCGGGAAAGCGCCCGGCGGCACCCAGACAAGCAGGGTGAAGGAGCGGCGATATCGGGAGAGCGTTGAGCGGCACTCGGAGGCGCGCTGTGGTACCGCGGCGAGATCCCGAGAGTGCCCGCTGGCACTTGCCGGCGCACGGTGGTAGCGCGGAGAGCTCAGCAGAGCGTCCGGCGGCACCCCGAGGAGCGGGATGAGCGTGCGTCGGGTCGACCGGACGCACAGCGGCACCTGGAGGCGCACGGTGGTAGTGCGGCAAGCTCGGGAAAGCGCCCGGCGGCACCCAGACAAGCAGGGTGAAGGAGCGGCGATATCGGGAGAGCGTTGAGCGGCACTCGGAGGCGCGCTGTGGTACCGCGGCGAGATCCCGAGAGTGCCCGCTGGCACTTGCCGGCGCACGGTGGTAGCGCGGAGAGCTCAGCAGAGCGCCCGGCAGCACCCCGAGGAGCGGGATGAGCGTGCGTCGGGTCGACCGGACGCACAGCGGCACCTGGAGGCGCACGGTGGTAGTGCGGCAAGCTCGGGAGAGCGCCCGGCGGCACCCAGACAAGCAGGGTGAAGGAGCGGCGATACCGGGAGAGCGCGTGGCGGCACCCCGACGTGCGGGGTCAACGAGTGTCGATACCGGGAGAGCGCTCGGCGGCACTCGGAGGCGCACGGTGGTACCGCTGCGAGCTCAGGAGAGCGCCCGGCGGCACCCCGAGCACCGTGGTGAAGGAGCGGCGATATCGGGAGAGCGCTCGGCGGCACTCAGAGGCGCGCTGTGGTACCGCGGCGAGATCCCGAGAGCACCCAGCGGCACTCGCATGCGCAGGGTAGAGCACGAAGAGCTCGGGAGAGCGTCCGGCGGCACCCCGAGGAGCGGGATGAGCATGCGTCGGGTCGACCAGACGCACAGCGGCACCTGGAGGCGCACGGTGGTAGTGCGGCGAGCTCGGGAGAGCGCCCGGCGGCACCCCGAGGAGCGGGATGAGCGTGCGTCGGGTCGACCGGACGCACAGCGGCACCTGGAGGCGCACGGTGGTAGTGCGGCGAGCTCGGGAGAGCGCCCGGCGGCACCCCGAGCACCGTGGTGAAGGAGCGGCGATATCGGGAGAGCGCCTGGCGGCACCCCGACGTGCGGGGTCAACGAGTGGCGATACCGGGAGAGCGCTCGGCGGCACTCAAAGGCGCACGGTGGTACCGCTGCGAGCTCGGGAGAGCGCCCGGCGGCACCCTGAGGAGCGGGATGAGCGTGCGTCGGGTCGACCGGAAGCACAGCGGCACCTGGAGGCGCACGGTGGTAGCGCGACGAGCTCGGGAGAGCGTCCGGCGGCACCCCGAGGAGCGGGATGAGCGTGCGTCGGGTCGACCGGACGCACAGCGGCACCTGGAGGTGCACGGTGGTAGTGCGGCGAGCTCGGCAGAGCACTCGGCGGCACCCAGACAAGCAGGGTGAAGGAGCGGCGATATCGGGAGAGCGCTCGGCGGCACTCGGAGGCGCGCTGTGGTACCGCGGCGAGATCCCGAGAGTGCCCGCTGCCACTTCTCAGCGCACGGTGGTAGCGCGGAGAGCTCAGCAGAGCGCCCGGCGGCACCCCGAGGAGCGGGATGAGCGTGCGTCGGGTCGACCGGACGCACAGCGGCACCTGGAGGCGCACAGTGGTAGTGCGGCAAGCTCGGGAAAGCGCCCGGCGGCACCCAGACAAGCAGGGTGAAGGAGCGGCGATATCGGGAGAGCGTTCAGCGGCACTCGGAGGCACGCGGTGGTACCGCTGTGAGCTCGGCAGTGCGCCCGGCGGCACCCCAGGCACTGTGGTGAAGGAGCAGCGATATCGGGAGAGCGCTCGGCGGCACTCGGAGGCGCGCTGTGGTACCGCGGCGAGATCCCGAGAGTGCCCGCTGGCACTTGCCGGCGCACGGTGGTACCGCTGCGAGCTCAGGAGAGCGCCCGGCGGCACCCCGAGCACCGTGGTGAAGGAGCGGCGATATCGGGAGAGCACTCGGCGGCACTCGGAGGCGCGCTGTGGTACCGCGGCGAGATCCCGAGAGTGCCCGCTGGCACTTGCCGGCGCACGGTGGTAGCGCGGAGAGCTCAGCAGAGCGCCCGGCAGCACCCCGAGGAGCGGGATAAGCGTGCGTCGGGTCGACTGGACGCACAGCGGCACCTGGAGGCGCACGGTGGTAGTGCGGCAAACTCGGGAGAGCGCCCGGCGGCACCCAGACAAGCAGGGTGAAGGAGCGGCGATATCGGGAGAGCGCGTGGCGGCACCCCGACGTGCGGGGTCAACGAGTGTCGATACCGGGAGAGCGCTCGGCGGCACTCGGAGGCGCACGGTGGTACCGCTGCGAGCTCAGGAGAGCACCTGGCGGCACCCCGAGCACCGTGGTGAAGGAGCGGCGATATCGGGAGAGCGCTCGGCGGCACTCAGAGGCGCGCTGTGGTACCGCGGCGAGATCCCGAGAGCACCCAGCGGCACTCGCATGCGCAGGGTAGAGCACGAAGAGCTCGGGAGAGCGTCCGGCGGCACCCCGAGGAGCGG
Source organism: Numenius arquata (assembly GCF_964106895.1). Lineage (NCBI taxonomy): Eukaryota > Metazoa > Chordata > Aves > Charadriiformes > Scolopacidae > Numenius > Numenius arquata. The sequence continues at coordinate 54,543 of NW_027414030.1, read as the reverse complement.
GATGAGCGTGCGTCGGGTCGACCGGACGCACAGCGGCACCTGGAGGCGCACGGTGGTAGCGCGACGAGCTCGGGAGAGCGTCCGGCGGCACCCCGAGGAGCGGGATGAGCATGCGTCGCGTCGACCAGACGCACAGCGGCACCTGGAGGCGCACGGTGGTAGTGCGGCGAGCTCGGGAGAGCGCCCGGCGGCACCCCGAGGAGCGGGATGAGCGTGCGTCGGGTCGACCGGACGCACAGCGGCACCTGGAGGCGCACGGTGGTAGTGCGGCGAGCTCGGGAGAGCGCCCGGCGGCACCCCGAGCACCGTGGTGAAGGAGCGGCGATATCGGGAGAGCGCCTGGCGGCACCCCGACGTGCGGGGTCAACGAGTGGCGATACCGGGAGAGCGCTCGGCGGCACTCAAAGGCGCACGGTGGTACCGCTGCGAGCTCGGGAGAGCGCCCGGCGGCACCCTGAGGAGCGGGATGAGCGTGCGTCGGGTCGACCGGACGCACAGCGGCACCTGGAGGCGCACGGTGGTAGTGCGGCGAGCTCGGGAGAGCGCGCGGCGGCACCCCGAGGAGCGGGATGAGCGTGCGTAGGGTCGACCGGACGCACAGCGGCACCTGGAGGCGCACGGTGGTAGTGCGGCAAGCTCGGGAAAGCGCCCGGCGGCACCCAGACAAGCAGGGTGAAGGAGCGGCGATATCGGGAGAGCGCTCGGCGGCACTCGGAGGCGCGCTGTGGTACCGCGGCGAGATCCCGAGAGTGCCCGCTGGCACTTGCCGGCGCACGGTGGTAGCGCGGAGAGCTCAGCAGAGCGCCCGGCAGCACCCCGAGGAGCGGGATAAGCGTGCGTCGGGTCGACTGGACGCACAGCGGCACCTGGAGGCGCACGGTGGTAGTGCGGCAAGCTCGGGAGAGCGCCCGGCGGCACCCAGACAAGCAGGGTGAAGGAGCGGCGATATCGGGAGAGCGCGTGGCGGCACCCCGACGTGCGGGGTCAACGAGTGTCGATACCGGGAGAGCGCTCGGCGGCACTCGGAGGCGCACGGTGGTACCGCTGCGAGCTCAGGAGAGCGCCCGGCTGCACCCCGAGCACCGTGGTGAAGGAGCGGCGATATCGGGAGAGCGCTCGGCGGCACTCAGAGGCGCGCTGTGGTACCGCGGCGAGATCCCGAGAGCACCCAGCGGCACTCGCATGCGCAGGGTGGAGCGCGAAGAGCTCGGGAGAGCGTCCGGCGGCACCCCGAGGAGCGGGATGAGCGTGCGTCGGGTCGACCGGACGCACAGCGGCACCTGGAGGCGCACGGTGGTAGTGCGGCGAGCTCGGGAGAGCGCCCGGCGGCACCCCGAGGAGCGGGATGAGCGTGCGTCGGGTCGACCGGACGCACAGCGGCACCTGGAGGCGCACGGTGGTAGTGCGGCGAGCTCGGGAGAGCGCCCGGCGGCACCCCGAGGAGCGGGATGAGCGTGCGTCGGGTCGACTGGACGAACAGCGGCACCTGGAGGCGCACGGTGGTAGTGCGGCAAGCTCGGGAAAGCGCCCGGCGGCACCCAGACAAGCAGGGTGAAGGAGCGGCGATATCGGGAGAGCGTTCAGCGGCACTCGGAGGCACGCGGTGGTATCGCTGTGAGCTCGGCAGTGCGCCCGGCGGCACCCCAGGCACTGTGGTGAAGGAGCAGCGATATCGGGAGAGCGCTCGGCGGCACTCGGAGGCGCGCTGTGGTACCGCGGCGAGATCCCGAGAGTGCCCGCTGGCACTTGCCGGCGCACGGTGGTACCGCTGCGAGCTCAGGAGAGCGCCCGGCGGCACCCCGAGCACCGTGGTGAAGGAGCGGCGATATCGGGAGAGCGCCTGGCGGCACCCCGACGTGCGGGGTCAACGAGTGGCGATACCGGGAGAGCGCTCGGCGGCACTCGGAGGCGCACGGTGGTACCGCTGCGAGCTCAGGAGAGCGCCCGGCGGCACCCCGGGCACCGTGGTGAAGGAGCGGCGATATCGGGAGAGCGCGTGGCGGCACCCCGACAAGCGGGGTGAAGGAGCGGCGATATGGCCAGAGCGCTCAGTGGCACTTGGAGGCGCGCGGTGGTACCGTGGCGAGAACCCGAGAGTGCCCGATGACACTTCTCAGCACACGGTGGTAGCGCGGAGAGCTCAGCAGAGCGTCCGGCGGCACCCCGAGGAGCGGGATGAGCGTGCGTCGGGTCGACCGGACGCACAGCGGCACCTGGAGGCGCACGGTGGTAGCGCGACGAGCTCGGGAGAGCGTCCGGCGGCACCCCGAGGAGCGGGATGAGCATGCGTCGGGTCGACCGGACGCACAGCGGCACCTGGAGGCGCACGGTGGTAGTGCGGCGAGCTCGGGAGAGCGTCCGGCGGCACCCCGAGGAGCGGGATGAGCGTGCGTCGGGTCGACCGGACGCACAGCGGCACCTGGAGGCGCACGGTGGTAGTGCGGCGAGCTCGGGAAAGCGCCCGGCGGCACGCAGACAAGCAGGGTGAAGGAGCGGCGATATGGGGAGAGCGCTCAGTGGCACTTGGAGGCGCGCGGTGGTACCGCGGCGAGATCCCGAGAGTGCCCGCTGGCACTTGCCGGCGCACGGTGGTAGCGCGGAGAGCTCAGCAGAGCGCCCGGCAGCACCCCGAGGAGCGGGATGAGCGTGCGTCAGGTCGACTGGACGCACAGCGGCACCTGGAGGCGCACGGTGGTAGTGCGGCAAGCTCGGGAGAGCGCCCGGCGGCACCCAGACAAGCAGGGTGAAGGAGCGGCGATATCGGGAGAGCGCGTGGCGGCACCCCGACGTGCGGGGTCAACGAGTGTCGATACCGGGAGAGCGCTCGGCGGCACTCGGAGGCGCACGGTGGTACCGCTGCGAGCTCAGGAGAGCGCCCGGCTGCACCCCGAGCACCGTGGTGAAGGAGCGGCAATATCGAGAGAGCGCTCGGCGGCACTCAGAGGCGCGCTGTGGTACCGCGGCGAGATCCCGAGAGCACCCAGCGGCACTTGCATGCGCAGGGTGGAGCGCAAAGAGCTCGGGAGAGCGTCCGGCGGCACCCCGAGGAGCGGGATGAGCGTGCGTCGGGTCGACCGGACGCACAGCGGCACCTGGAGGCGCATGGTGGTAGCGCGACGAGCTCGGGAGAGCGCCCGGTGGCACCCCGAGAAGTGGGATGAGCGTGCGTCGGGTCGACCGGACGTACAGCGGCACCAGGAGGCGCACGGTGGTAGTGCGGCGAGCTCGGGAAAGCGCCCGGCGGCACGCAGACAAGCAGGGTGAAGGAGCGGCGATATCGGGAGAGCGTTCGGCGGCACTCGGAGGCGCGCTGTGGTACCGCGGCGAGATCCCGAGAGTGCCCGCTGGCACTTGCCGGCGCACGGTGGTAGCGCGGAGAGCTCAGCAGAGCGCCCGGCAGCACCCCGAGGAGCGGGATGAGCGTGCGTCGGGTCGACCGGACGCACAGCGGCACCTGGAGGCGCACGGTGGTAGTGCGGCAAGCTCGGGAGAGCGCCCGGCGGCACCCCGAGCACTGTGGTGAAGGAGCGGCGATATCGGGAGAGCGCCTGGCGGCACCCCGACGTGCGGGGTCAACGAGTGTCGATACCGGGAGAGCGCTCGGCGGCACTCGGAGGCGCACGGTGGTAACGCGGCGAGCTCGGCAGAGCACCTGGCGGCACCCCGAGCACCGTGGTGAAGGAGCGGCGATATCGGGAGAGGGCTCGGCGGCACTCGGAGGCGCGCTGTGGTACCGCGGCGAGATCCCGAGAGCACCCAGCGGCACTCGCATGCGCAGGGTGGAGCGCGAAGAGCTCTGGAGAGCGTCCGGCGGCACCCCGAGGAGCGGGATGAGCATGCGTCGGGTCGACCGGACGCACAGCGGCACCTGGAGGCGCACGGTGGTAGTGCGGCGAGCTCGGGAGAGCACCCGGCGGCACCCCGAGGAGCGGGATGAGCGTGCGTCGGGTCGACCGGACGCACAGCGGCACTCGGAGGCGCACGGTGGTAGTGCGGCGAGCTCGGGAGAGCGCCCGGCGGCACCCCGAGGAGCGGGATGAGCGTGCGTCGGGTCGACTGGACGCACAGCGGCACCTGGAGGCGCGCGGTGGTACCGCGGCGAGATCCCGAGAGCACCCAGCGGCACTCGCATGCGCAGGGTGGAGCGCGAAGAGCTCGGGAGAGCGTCCGGCGGCACCCCGAGGAGCAGGATGAGCGTGCGTCGGGTCGACCGGACGCACAGCGGCACCTGGAGGCGCACGGTGGTAGTGCGGCAAGCTCGGGAAAGCGCCCGGCGGCACCCAGACAAGCAGGGTGAAGGAGCGGCGATATCGGGAGAGCGTTCAGCGGCACTCGGAGGCACGCGGTGGTATCGCTGTGAGCTCGGCAGTGCGCCCGGCGGCACCCCAGGCACTGTGGTGAAGGAGCAGCGATATCGGGAGAGCGCTCGGCGGCACTCGGAGGCGCGCTGTTGTACCGCGGCGAGATCCCGAGAGTGCCCGCTGGCACTTGCCGGCGCACGGTGGTACCGCTGCGAGCTCAGGAGAGCGCCCGGCGGCACCCCGAGCACCGTGGTGAAGGAGCGGCGATATCGGGAGAGCGCCTGGCGGCACCCCGACGTGCGGGGTCAACGAGTGGCGATACCGGGAGAGCGCTCGGCGGCACTCGGAGGCGCACGGTGGTACCGCTGCGAGCTCAGGAGAGCGCCCGGCGGCACCCCGAGCACCGTGGTGAAGGAGCGGCGATATCGGGAGAGCGCCTGGGGGCACCCCGACGTGCGGGGTCAACGAGTGGCGATACCGGGAGAGCGCTCGGCGGCACTCGGAGGCGCGCTGTGGTACCGCGGCGAGATCCCGAGAGTGCCCGCTGGCACTTGCCGGCGCACGGTGGTAGCGCGGAGAGCTCAGCAGAGCGCCCGGCAGCACCCCGAGGAGCGGGATGAGCGTGCGTCGGGTCGACTGGACGCACAGCGGCACCTGGAGGCGCACGGTGGTAGTGCGGCAAACTCGGGAGAGCGCCCGGCGGCACCCAGACAAGCAGGGTGAAGGAGCGGCGATATCGGGAGAGCGCGTGGCGGCACCCCGACGTGCGGGGTCAACGAGTGTCGATACCGGGAGAGCGCTCGGCGGCACTCGGAGGCGCACGGTGGTACCGCTGCGAGCTCAGGAGAGCACCTGGCGGCACCCCGAGCACCGTGGTGAAGGAGCGGCGATATCGGGAGAGCGCTCGGCGGCACTCAGAGGCGCGCTGTGGTACCGCGGCGAGATCCCGAGAGCACCCAGCGGCACTCGCATGCGCAGGGTAGAGCACGAAGAGCTCGGGAGAGCGTCCGGCGGCACCCCGAGGAGCGGGATGAGCGTGCGTCGGGTCGAGCGGACGCACAGCGGCACCTGGAGGCGCACGGTGGTAGCGCGACGAGCTCGGGAGAGCGTCCGGCGGCACCCCGAGGAGCGGGATGAGCATGCGTCGGGTCGACCAGACGCACAGCGGGACCTGGAGGCGCACGGTGGTAGTGCGGCGAGCTCGGGAGAGCGCCCGGCGGCACCCCGAGGAGCGGGATGAGCGTGCGTCGGGTCGACCGGACGCACAGCGGCACCTGGAGGCGCACGGTGGTAGTGCGGCGAGCTCGGGAGAGCGCCCGGCGGCACCCCGAGCACCGTGGTGAAGGAGCGGCGATATCGGGAGAGCGCCTGGCGGCACCCCGACGTGCGGGGTCAACGAGTGGCGATACCGGGAGAGCGCTCGGCGGCACTCAAAGGCGCACGGTGGTACCGCTGCGAGCTCGGGAGAGCGCCCGGCGGCACCCTGAGGAGCGGGATGAGCGTGCGTCGGGTCGACCGGACGCACAGCGGCACCTGGAGGCGCACGGTGGTAGTGCGGCGAGCTCGGGAGAGCGCGCGGCGGCACCCCGAGGAGCGGGATGAGCGTGCGTAGGGTCGACCGGACGCACAGCGGCACCTGGAGGCGCACGGTGGTAGTGCGGCAAGCTCGGGAAAGCGCCCGGCGGCACCCAGACAAGCAGGGTGAAGGAGCGGCGATATCGGGAGAGCGCTCGGCGGCACTCGGAGGCGCGCTGTGGTACCGCGGCGAGATCCCGAGAGTGCCCGCTGGCACTTGCCGGCGCACGGTGGTAGCGCGGAGAGCTCAGCAGAGCGCCCGGCAGCACCCCGAGGAGCGGGATAAGCGTGCGTCGGGTCGACTGGACGCACAGCGGCACCTGGAGGCGCACGGTGGTAGTGCGGCAAGCTCGGGAGAGCGCCCGGCGGCACCCAGACAAGCAGGGTGAAGGAGCGGCGATATCGGGAGAGCGCGTGGCGGCACCCCGACGTGCGGGGTCAACGAGTGTCGATACCGGGAGAGCGCTCGGCGGCACTCGGAGGCGCACGGTGGTACCGCTGCGAGCTCAGGAGAGCGCCCGGCTGCACCCCGAGCACCGTGGTGAAGGAGCGGCGATATCGGGAGAGCGCTCGGCGGCACTCAGAGGCGCGCTGTGGTACCGCGGCGAGATCCCGAGAGCACCCAGCGGCACTCGCATGCGCAGGGTGGAGCGCGAAGAGCTCGGGAGAGCGTCCGGCGGCACCCCGAGGAGCGGGATGAGCGTGCGTCGGGTCGACCGGACGCACAGCGGCACCTGGAGGCGCACGGTGGTAGTGCGGCGAGCTCGGGAGAGCGCCCGGCGGCACCCCGAGGAGCGGGATGAGCGTGCGTCGGGTCGACCGGACGCACAGCGGCACCTGGAGGCGCACGGTGGTAGTGCGGCGAGCTCGGGAGAGCGCCCGGCGGCACCCCGAGGAGCGGGATGAGCGTGCGTCGGGTCGACTGGACGAACAGCGGCACCTGGAGGCGCACGGTGGTAGTGCGGCAAGCTCGGGAAAGCGCCCGGCGGCACCCAGACAAGCAGGGTGAAGGAGCGGCGATATCGGGAGAGCGTTCAGCGGCACTCGGAGGCACGCGGTGGTATCGCTGTGAGCTCGGCAGTGCGCCCGGCGGCACCCCAGGCACTGTGGTGAAGGAGCAGCGATATCGGGAGAGCGCTCGGCGGCACTCGGAGGCGCGCTGTGGTACCGCGGCGAGATCCCGAGAGTGCCCGCTGGCACTTGCCGGCGCACGGTGGTACCGCTGCGAGCTCAGGAGAGCGCCCGGCGGCACCCCGAGCACCGTGGTGAAGGAGCGGCGATATCGGGAGAGCGCGTGGCGGCACCCCGACGTGCGGGGTCAACGAGTGGCGATACCGGGAGAGCGCTCGGCGGCACTCGGAGGCGCACGGTGGTACCGCTGCGAGCTCAGGAGAGCGCCCGGCGGCACCCCGGGCACCGTAGTGAAGGAGCGGCGATATCGGGAGAGCGCGTGGCGGCACCCCGACAAGCGGGGTGAAGGAGCGGCGATATGGCCAGAGCGCTCAGTGGCACTTGGAGGCGCGCGGTGGTACCGTGGCGAGAACCCGAGAGTGCCCGATGACACTTCTCAGCACACGGTGGTAGCGCGGAGAGCTCAGCAGAGCGCCCGGCGGCACCCCGAGGAGCGGGATGAGCGTGCGTCGGGTCGACCGGACGCACAGCGGCACCTGGAGGCGCACGGTGGTAGCGCGACGAGCTCGGGAGAGCGTCCGGCGGCACCCCGAGGAGCGGGATGAGCATGCGTCGGGTCGACCGGACGCACAGCGGCACCTGGAGGCGCACGGTGGTAGTGCGGCGAGCTCGGGAGAGCGCCCGGCGGCACCCCGAGGAGCGGGATGAGCGTGCGTCGGGTCGACCGGACGCACAGCGGCACCTGGAGGCGCACGGTGGTAGTGCGGCGAGCTCGGGAAAGCGCCCGGCGGCACGCAGACAAGCAGGGTGAAGGAGCGGCGATATGGGGAGAGCGCTCAGTGGCACTTGGAGGCGCGCGGTGGTACCGCGGCGAGATCCCGAGAGTGCCCGCTGGCACTTGCCGGCGCACGGTGGTAGCGCGGAGAGCTCAGCAGAGCGCCCGGCAGCACCCCGAGGAGCGGGATGAGCGTGCGTCAGGTCGACTGGACGCACAGCGGCACCTGGAGGCGCACGGTGGTAGTGCGGCAAGCTCGGGAGAGCGCCCGGCGGCACCCAGACAAGCAGGGTGAAGGAGCGGCGATATCGGGAGAGCGCGTGGCGGCACCCCGACGTGCGGGGTCAACGAGTGTCGATACCGGGAGAGCGCTCGGCGGCACTCGGAGGCGCACGGTGGTACCGCTGCGAGCTCAGGAGAGCGCCCGGCTGCACCCCGAGCACCGTGGTGAAGGAGCGGCAATATCGAGAGAGCGCTCGGCGGCACGCAGAGGCGCGCTGTGGTACCGCGGCGAGATCCCGAGAGCACCCAGCGGCACTTGCATGCGCAGGGTGGAGCGCAAAGAGCTCGGGAGAGCGTCCGGCGGCACCCCGAGGAGCGGGATGAGCGTGCGTCGGGTCGACCGGACGCACAGCGGCACCTGGAGGCGCATGGTGGTAGCGCGACGAGCTCGGGAGAGCGCCCGGTGGCACCCCGAGAAGTGGGATGAGCGTGCGTCGGGTCGACCGGACGTACAGCGGCACCAGGAGGCGCACGGTGGTAGTGCGGCGAGCTCGGGAAAGCGCCCGGCGGCACGCAGACAAGCAGGGTGAAGGAGCGGCGATATCGGGAGAGCGTTCGGCGGCACTCGGAGGCGCGCTGTGGTACCGCGGCGAGATCCCGAGAGTGCCCGCTGGCACTTGCCGGCGCACGGTGGTAGCGCGGAGAGCTCAGCAGAGCGCCCGGCAGCACCCCGAGGAGCGGGATGAGCGTGCGTCGGGTCGACCGGACGCACAGCGGCACCTGGAGGCGCACGGTGGTAGTGCGGCAAGCTCGGGAGAGCGCCCGGCGGCACCCCGAGCACTGTGGTGAAGGAGCGGCGATATCGGGAGAGCGCGTGGCGGCACCCCGACGTGCGGGGTCAACGAGTGTCGATACCGGGAGAGCGCTCGGCGGCACTCGGAGGCGCACGGTGGTAACGCGGCGAGCTCGGCAGAGCACCTGGCGGCACCCCGAGCACCGTGGTGAAGGAGCGGCGATATCGGGAGAGGGCTCGGCGGCACTCGGAGGCGCGCTGTGGTACCGCGGCGAGATCCCGAGAGCACCCAGCGGCACTCGCATGCGCAGGGTGGAGCGCGAAGAGCTCTGGAGAGCGTCCGGCGGCACCCCGAGGAGCGGGATGAGCATGCGTCGGGTCGACCGGACGCACAGCGGCACCTGGAGGCGCACGGTGGTAGTGCGGCGAGCTCGGGAGAGCACCCGGCGGCACCCCGAGGAGCGGGATGAGCGTGCGTCGGGTCGACCGGACGCACAGCGGCACTCGGAGGCGCACGGTGGTAGTGCGGCGAGCTCGGGAGAGCGCCCGGCGGCACCCCGAGGAGCGGGATGAGCGTGCGTCGGGTCGACTGGACGCACAGCGGCACCTGGAGGCGCGCGGTGGTACCGCGGCGAGATCCCGAGAGCACCCAGCGGCACTCGCATGCGCAGGGTGGAGCGCGAAGAGCTCGGGAGAGCGTCCGGCGGCACCCCGAGGAGCAGGATGAGCGTGCGTCGGGTCGACCGGACGCACAGCGGCACCTGGAGGCGCACGGTGGTAGTGCGGCAAGCTCGGGAAAGCGCCCGGCGGCACCCAGACAAGCAGGGTGAAGGAGCGGCGATATCGGGAGAGCGTTCAGCGGCACTCGGAGGCACGCGGTGGTATCGCTGTGAGCTCGGCAGTGCGCCCGGCGGCACCCCAGGCACTGTGGTGAAGGAGCAGCGATATCGGGAGAGCGCTCGGCGGCACTCGGAGGCGCGCTGTTGTACCGCGGCGAGATCCCGAGAGTGCCCGCTGGCACTTGCCGGCGCACGGTGGTACCGCTGCGAGCTCAGGAGAGCGCCCGGCGGCACCCCGAGCACCGTGGTGAAGGAGCGGCGATATCGGGAGAGCGCCTGGGGGCACCCCGACGTGCGGGGTCAACGAGTGGCGATACCGGGAGAGCGCTCGGCGGCACTCGGAGGCGCACGGTGGTACCGCTGCGAGCTCAGGAGAGCGCCCGGCGGCACCCCGAGCACCGTGGTGAAGGAGCGGCGATATCGGGAGAGCGCCTGGGGGCACCCCGACGTGCGGGGTCAACGAGTGGCGATACCGGGAGAGCGCTCGGCGGCACTCGGAGGCGCACGGTGGTACCGCGGCGAGATCCCGAGAGTGCCCTCTGGCACTTGCCGGCGCACGGTGGTAGCGCGGAGAGCTCAGCAGAGCGCCCGGCAGCACCCCGAGGAGCAGGATGAGCGTGCGTAGGGTCGACCGGACGCACAGCGGCACTCGGAGGCGCACGGTGGTAGTGCGGCAAGCTCGGGAGAGCGCCCGGCGGCACCCCGAGCACCGTGGTGAAGGAGCGGCGATATCGGGAGAGCGCCTGGCGGCACCCCGACGTGCGGGGTCAACAAGTGGCGATACCGGGAGAGCGCTCGGCGGCACTCGGAGGCGCACGGTGGCATTGCGGCGAGATCTCGAGAGCACCCAGCGGCACTCACATGCGCAGGGTGGAGCGCGAAGAGCTCGGGAGAGCGTCCGGCGGCACCCCGAGGAGCGGGATGAGCGTGCGTCGGGTCGACCGGACGCACAGCAGCACCTGGAGGCGCACGGTGGTAGCGCGACGAGCTCGGGAGAGCGCCTGGTGGCACCCCGAGGAGCAGGATGAGCGTGCGTCGGGTCGACCGGACGCACAGCGGCACCTGGAGGCGCACGGTGGTAGTGCGGCAAGCTCGGGAAAGCGCCCGGCGGCACCCAGACAAGCAGGGTGAAGGAGCGGCGATATCGGGAGAGCGTTCAGCGGCACTCGGAGGCACGCGGTGGTACCGCTGTGAGCTCGGCAGTGCGCCCGGCGGCACCCCAGGCACTGTGGTGAAGGAGCAGCGATATCGGGAGAGCGCTCGGCGGCACTCGGAGGCGCGCTGTTGTACCGCGGCGAGATCCCGAGAGTGCCCGCTGGCACTTGCCGGCGCACGGTGGTACCGCTGCGAGCTCAGGAGAGCGCCCGGCGGCACCCCGAGCACCGTGGTGAAGGAGCGGCGATATCGGGAGAGCGCCTGGCGGCACCCCGACGTGCGGGGTCAACGAGTGGCGATACCGGGAGAGCGCTCGGCGGCACTCGGAGGCGCACGGTGGTACCGCTGCGAGCTCAGGAGAGCGCCCGGCGGCACCCCGGGCACCGTGGTGAAGGAGCGGCGATATCGGGAGAGCGCGTGGCGGCACCCCGACAAGCGGGGTGAAGGAGCGGCGATATGGCGAGAGCGCTCAGTGGCACTCAGAGGCGCGCGGTGGTACTGTGGCGAGAACCCGAGAGTGCCCGCTGACAGTTCTCAGCGCACGGTGGTAGCGCGGAGAGCTCAGCAGAGCGCCCGGCGGCACCCCGAGGAGCGGGATGAGCGTGCGTCGGGTCGACCGGACGCACAGCGGCACCTGGAGGCGCACGGTGGTAGTGCGGCAAGCTCGGGAAAGCGCCCGGCGGCACCCAGACAAGCAGGGTGAAGGAGCGGCGATATCGGGAGAGCGCTCGGCGGCACTCGGAGGCGCGCTGTGGTACCGCGGCGAGATCCCGAGAGTGCCCGCTGGCACTTGCCGGCGCACGGTGGTAGCGTGGAGAGCTCAGCAGAGCGTCCGGCGGCACCCCGAGGAGCGGGATGAGCGTGCGTCGGGTCGACCGGACGCACAGCGGCACCTGGAGGCGCACGGTGGTAGTGCGGCAAGCTCGGGAAAGCGCCCGGCGGCACCCAGACAAGCAGGGTGAAGGAGCGGCGATATCGGGAGAGCGTTCAGCGGCACTCGGAGGCACGCGGTGGTATCGCTGTGAGCTCGGCAGTGCGCCCGGCGGCACCCCAGGCACTGTGGTGAAGGAGCAGCGATATCGGGAGAGCGCTCGGCGGCACTCGGAGGCGCGCTGTTGTACCGCGGCGAGATCCCGAGAGTGCCCGCTGGCACTTGCCGGCGCACGGTGGTACCGCTGCGAGCTCAGGAGAGCGCCCGGCGGCACCCCGAGCACCGTGGTGAAGGAGCGGCGATATCGGGAGAGCGCGTGGCGGCACCCCGACGTGCGGGGTCAACGAGTGGCGATACCGGGAGAGCGCTCGGCGGCACTCGGAGGCGCACGGTGGTACCGCTGCGAGCTCAGGAGAGCGCCCGGCGGCACCCCGAGCACCGTGGTGAAGGAGCGGCGATATCGGGAGAGCGCCTGGGGGCACCCCGACGTGCGGGGTCAACGAGTGGCGATACCGGGAGAGCGCTCGGCGGCACTCGGAGGCGCACGGTGGTACCGCGGCGAGATCCCGAGAGTGCCCTCTGGCACTTGCCGGCGCACGGTGGTAGCGCGGAGAGCTCAGCAGAGCGCCCGGCAGCACCCCGAGGAGCAGGATGAGCGTGCGTAGGGTCGACCGGACGCACAGCGGCACTCGGAGGCGCACGGTGGTAGTGCGGCAAGCTCGGGAGAGCGCCCGGCGGCACCCCGAGCACCGTGGTGAAGGAGCGGCGATATCGGGAGAGCGCCTGGCGGCACCCCGACGTGCGGGGTCAACAAGTGGCGATACCGGGAGAGCGCTCGGCGGCACTCGGAGGCGCACGGTGGCATTGCGGCGAGATCTCGAGAGCACCCAGCGGCACTCACATGCGCAGGGTGGAGCGCGAAGAGCTCGGGAGAGCGTCCGGCGGCACCCCGAGGAGCGGGATGAGCGTGCGTCGGGTCGACCGGACGCACAGCAGCACCTGGAGGCGCACGGTGGTAGCGCGACGAGCTCGGGAGAGCGCCTGGTGGCACCCCGAGGAGCAGGATGAGCGTGCGTCGGGTCGACCGGACGCACAGCGGCACCTGGAGGCGCACGGTGGTAGTGCGGCAAGCTCGGGAAAGCGCCCGGCGGCACCCAGACAAGCAGGGTGAAGGAGCGGCGATATCGGGAGAGCGTTCAGCGGCACTCGGAGGCACGCGGTGGTACCGCTGTGAGCTCGGCAGTGCGCCCGGCGGCACCCCAGGCACTGTGGTGAAGGAGCAGCGATATCGGGAGAGCGCTCGGCGGCACTCGGAGGCGCGCTGTTGTACCGCGGCGAGATCCCGAGAGTGCCCGCTGGCACTTGCCGGCGCACGGTGGTACCGCTGCGAGCTCAGGAGAGCGCCCGGCGGCACCCCGAGCACCGTGGTGAAGGAGCGGCGATATCGGGAGAGCGCCTGGCGGCACCCCGACGTGCGGGGTCAACGAGTGGCGATACCGGGAGAGCGCTCGGCGGCACTCGGAGGCGCACGGTGGTACCGCTGCGAGCTCAGGAGAGCGGCCGGCGGCACCCCGGGCACCGTGGTGAAGGAGCGGCGATATCGGGAGAGCGCGTGGCGGCACCCCGACAAGCGGGGTGAAGGAGCGGCGATATGGCGAGAGCGCTCAGTGGCACTCAGAGGCGCGCGGTGGTACTGTGGCGAGAACCCGAGAGTGCCCGCTGACAGTTCTCAGCGCACGGTGGTAGCGCGGAGAGCTCAGCAGAGCGCCCGGCGGCACCCCGAGGAGCGGGATGAGCGTGCGTCGGGTCGACCGGACGCACAGCGGCACCTGGAGGCGCACGGTGGTAGTGCGGCAAGCTCGGGAAAGCGCCCGGCGGCACCCAGACAAGCAGGGTGAAGGAGCGGCGATATCGGGAGAGCGCTCGGCGGCACTCGGAGGCGCGCTGTGGTACCGCGGCGAGATCCCGAGAGTGCCCGCTGGCACTTGCCGGCGCACGGTGGTAGCGTGGAGAGCTCAGCAGAGCGTCCGGCGGCACCCCGAGGAGCGGGATGAGCGTGCGTCGGGTCGACCGGACGCACAGCGGCACCTGGAGGCGCACGGTGGTAGTGCGGCAAGCTCGGGAAAGCGCCCGGCGGCACCCAGACAAGCAGGGTGAAGGAGCGGCGATATCGGGAGAGCGCTCGGCGGCACTCGGAGGCGCGCTGTGGTACCGCGGCGAGATCCCGAGAGTGCCCGCTGGCACTTGCCGGCGCACGGTGGTAGCGCGGAGAGCTCAGCAGAGCGCCCGGCAGCACCCCGAGGAGCGGGATGAGCGTGCGTCGGGTCGACTGGACGCACAGCGGCACCTGGAGGCGCACGGTGGTAGTGCGGCAAGCTCGGGAGAGCGCCCGGCGGCACCCAGACAAGCAGGGTGAAGGAGCGGCGATACCGGGAGAGCGCGTGGCGGCACCCCGACGTGCGGGGTCAACGAGTGTCGATACCGGGAGAGCGCTCGGCGGCACTCGGAGGCGCACGGTGGTACCGCTGCGAGCTCAGGAGAGCGCCCGGCGGCACCCCGAGCACCGTGGTGAAGGAGCGGCGATATCGGGAGAGCGCTCGGCGGCACTCAGAGGCGCGCTGTGGTACCGCGGCGAGATCCCGAGAGCACCCAGCGGCACTCGCATGCGCAGGGTAGAGCACGAAGAGCTCGGGAGAGCGTCCGGCGGCACCCCGAGGAGCGGGATGAGCGTGCGTCGGGTCGAGCGGACGCACAGCGGCACCTGGAGGCGCACGGTGGTAGCGCGACGAGCTCGGGAGAGCGTCCGGCGGCACCCCGAGGAGCGGGATGAGCATGCGTCGGGTCGACCAGACGCACAGCGGCACCTGGAGGCGCACGGTGGTAGTGCGGCGAGCTCGGGAGAGCGCCCGGCGGCACCCCGAGGAGCGGGATGAGCGTGCGTCGGGTCGACCGGACGCACAGCGGCACCTGGAGGCGCACGGTGGTAGTGCGGCGAGCTCGGGAGAGCGCCCGGCGGCACTCCGAGCACCGTGGTGAAGGAGCGGCGATATCGGGAGAGCGCCTGGCGGCACCCCGACGTGCGGGGTCAACGAGTGGCGATACCGGGAGAGCGCTCGGCGGCACTCAAAGGCGCACGGTGGTACCGCTGCGAGCTCGGGAGAGCGCCCGGCGGCACCCTGAGGAGCGGGATGAGCGTGCGTCGGGTCGACCGGAAGCACAGCGGCACCTGGAGGCGCACGGTGGTAGCGCGACGAGCTCGGGAGAGCGTCCGGCGGCACCCCGAGGAGCGGGATGAGCGTGCGTCGGGTCGACCGGACGCACAGCGGCACCTGGAGGTGCACGGTGGTAGTGCGGCGAGCTCGGCAGAGCACTCGGCGGCACCCAGACAAGCAGGGTGAAGGAGCGGCGATATCGGGAGAGCGCTCGGCGGCACTCGGAGGCGCGCTGTGGTACCGCGGCGAGATCCCGAGAGTGCCCGCTGCCACTTCTCAGCGCACGGTGGTAGCGCGGAGAGCTCAGCAGAGCGCCCGGCGGCACCCCGAGGAGCGGGATGAGCGTGCGTCGGGTCGACCGGACGCACAGCGGCACCTGGAGGCGCACAGTGGTAGTGCGGCAAGCTCGGGAAAGCGCCCGGCGGCACCCAGACAAGCAGGGTGAAGGAGCGGCGATATCGGGAGAGCGTTCAGCGGCACTCGGAGGCACGCGGTGGTACCGCTGTGAGCTCGGCAGTGCGCCCGGCGGCACCCCAGGCACTGTGGTGAAGGAGCAGCGATATCGGGAGAGCGCTCGGCGGCACTCGGAGGCGCGCTGTGGTACCGCGGCGAGATCCCGAGAGTGCCCGCTGGCACTTGCCGGCGCACGGTGGTACCGCTGCGAGCTCAGGAGAGCGCCCGGCGGCACCCCGAGCACCGTGGTGAAGGAGCGGCGATATCGGGAGAGCGCCTGGCGGCACCCCGACGTGCGGGGTCAACGAGTGGCGATACCGGGAGAGCGCTCGGCGGCACTCGGAGGCGCACGGTGGTACCGCTGCGAGCTCAGGAGAGCGCCCGGCGGCACCCCGGGCACCGTGGTGAAGGAGCGGCGATATCGGGAGAGCGCGTGGCGGCACCCCGACAAGCGGGGTGAAGGAGCGGCGATATGGCGAGAGCGCTCAGTGGCACTCAGAGGCGCGCGGTGGTACTGTGGCGAGAACCCGAGAGTGCCCGCTGACAGTTCTCAGCGCACGGTGGTAGCGCGGAGAGCTCAGCAGAGCGCCCGGCGGCACCCCGAGGAGCGGGATGAGCGTGCGTCGGGTCGACCGGACGCACAGCGGCACCTGGAGGCGCACGGTGGTAGTGCGGCAAGCTCGGGAAAGCGCCCGGCGGCACCCAGACAAGCAGGGTGAAGGAGCGGCGATATCGGGAGAGCGCTCGGCGGCACTCGGAGGCGCGCTGTGGTACCGCGGCGAGATCCCGAGAGTGCCCGCTGGCACTTGCCGGCGCACGGTGGTAGCGTGGAGAGCTCAGCAGAGCGTCCGGCGGCACCCCGAGGAGCGGGATGAGCGTGCGTCGGGTCGACCGGACGCACAGCGGCACCTGGAGGCGCACGGTGGTAGTGCGGCAAGCTCGGGAAAGCGCCCGGCGGCACCCAGACAAGCAGGGTGAAGGAGCGGCGATATCGGGAGAGCGTTGAGCGGCACTCGGAGGCGCGCTGTGGTACCGCGGCGAGATCCCGAGAGTGCCCGCTGGCACTTGCCGGCGCACGGTGGTAGCGCGGAGAGCTCAGCAGAGCGCCCGGCAGCACCCCGAGGAGCGGGATGAGCGTGCGTCGGGTCGACTGGACGCACAGCGGCACCTGGAGGCGCACGGTGGTAGTGCGGCAAGCTCGGGAGAGCGCCCGGCGGCACCCAGACAAGCAGGGTGAAGGAGCGGCGATACCGGGAGAGCGCGTGGCGGCACCCCGACGTGCGGGGTCAACGAGTGTCGATACCGGGAGAGCGCTCGGCGGCACTCGGAGGCGCACGGTGGTACCGCTGCGAGCTCAGGAGAGCGCCCGGCGGCACCCCGAGCACCGTGGTGAAGGAGCGGCGATATCGGGAGAGCGCTCGGCGGCACTCAGAGGCGCGCTGTGGTACCGCGGCGAGATCCCGAGAGCACCCAGCGGCACTCGCATGCGCAGGGTAGAGCACGAAGAGCTCGGGAGAGCGTCCGGCGGCACCCCGAGGAGCGGGATGAGCGTGCGTCGGGTCGAGCGGACGCACAGCGGCACCTGGAGGCGCACGGTGGTAGCGCGACGAGCTCGGGAGAGCGTCCGGCGGCACCCCGAGGAGCGGGATGAGCATGCGTCGGGTCGACCAGACGCACAGCGGCACCTGGAGGCGCACGGTGGTAGTGCGGCGAGCTCGGGAGAGCGCCCGGCGGCACCCCGAGGAGCGGGATGAGCGTGCGTCGGGTCGACCGGACGCACAGCGGCACCTGGAGGCGCACGGTGGTAGTGCGGCGAGCTCGGGAGAGCGCCCGGCGGCACTCCGAGCACCGTGGTGAAGGAGCGGCGATATCGGGAGAGCGCCTGGCGGCACCCTGAGGAGCGGGATGAGCGTGCGTCGGGTCGACCGGAAGCACAGCGGCACCTGGAGGCGCACGGTGGTAGCGCGACGAGCTCGGGAGAGCGTCCGGCGGCACCCCGAGGAGCGGGATGAGCGTGCGTCGGGTCGACCGGACGCACAGCGGCACCTGGAGGTGCACGGTGGTAGTGCGGCGAGCTCGGCAGAGCACTCGGCGGCACCCAGACAAGCAGGGTGAAGGAGCGGCGATATCGGGAGAGCGCTCGGCGGCACTCGGAGGCGCGCTGTGGTACCGCGGCGAGATCCCGAGAGTGCCCGCTGCCACTTCTCAGCGCACGGTGGTAGCGCGGAGAGCTCAGCAGAGCGCCCGGCGGCACCCCGAGGAGCGGGATGAGCGTGCGTCGGGTCGACCGGACGCACAGCGGCACCTGGAGGCGCACAGTGGTAGTGCGGCAAGCTCGGGAAAGCGCCCGGCGGCACCCAGACAAGCAGGGTGAAGGAGCGGCGATATCGGGAGAGCGTTCAGCGGCACTCGGAGGCACGCGGTGGTACCGCTGTGAGCTCGGCAGTGCGCCCGGCGGCACCCCAGGCACTGTGGTGAAGGAGCAGCGATATCGGGAGAGCGCTCGGCGGCACTCGGAGGCGCGCTGTGGTACCGCGGCGAGATCCCGAGAGTGCCCGCTGGCACTTGCCGGCGCACGGTGGTACCGCTGCGAGCTCAGGAGAGCGCCCGGCGGCACCCCGAGCACCGTGGTGAAGGAGCGGCGATATCGGGAGAGCGCCTGGCGGCACCCCGACGTGCGGGGTCAACGAGTGGCGATACCGGGAGAGCGCTCGGCGGCACTCGGAGGCGCACGGTGGTACCGCTGCGAGCTCAGGAGAGCGCCCGGCGGCACCCCGGGCACCGTGGTGAAGGAGCGGCGATATCGGGAGAGCGCGTGGCGGCACCCCGACAAGCGGGGTGAAGGAGCGGCGATATGGCCAGAGCGCTCAGTGGCACTTGGAGGCGCGCGGTGGTACCGTGGCGAGAACCCGAGAGTGCCCGCTGACACTTCTCAGCACACGGTGGTAGCGCGGAGAGCTCAGCAGAGCGCCCGGCGGCACCCCGAGGAGCGGGATGAGCGTGCGTCGGGTCGACCGGACGCACAGCGGCACCTGGAGGCGCACGGTGGTAGTGCGGCAAGCTCGGGAAAGCGCCCGGCGGCACCCAGACAAGCAGGGTGAAGGAGCGGCGATATCGGGAGAGCGCTCGGCGGCACTCGGAGGCGCGCTGTGGTACCGCGGCGAGATCCCGAGAGTGCCCGCTGGCACTTGCCGGCGCACGGTGGTAGCGCGGAGAGCTCAGCAGAGCGTCCGGCGGCACCCCGAGGAGCGGGATGAGCGTGCGTCGGGTCGACCGGACGCACAGCGGCACCTGGAGGCGCACGGTGGTAGTGCGGCAAGCTCGGGAAAGCGCCCGGCGGCACCCAGACAAGCAGGGTGAAGGAGCGGCGATATCGGGAGAGCGTTGAGCGGCACTCGGAGGCGCGCTGTGGTACCGCGGCGAGATCCCGAGAGTGCCCGCTGGCACTTGCCGGCGCACGGTGGTAGCGCGGAGAGCTCAGCAGAGCGCCCGGCAGCACCCCGAGGAGCGGGATGAGCGTGCGTCGGGTCGACCGGACGCACAGCGGCACCTGGAGGCGCACGGTGGTAGTGCGGCAAGCTCGGGAGAGCGCCCGGCGGCACCCAGACAAGCAGGGTGAAGGAGCGGCGATACCGGGAGAGCGCGTGGCGGCACCCCGACGTGCGGGGTCAACGAGTGTCGATACCGGGAGAGCGCTCGGCGGCACTCGGAGGCGCACGGTGGTACCGCTGCGAGCTCAGGAGAGCGCCCGGCGGCACCCCGAGCACCGTGGTGAAGGAGCGGCGATATCGGGAGAGCGCTCGGCGGCACTCAGAGGCGCGCTGTGGTACCGCGGCGAGATCCCGAGAGCACCCAGCGGCACTCGCATGCGCAGGGTAGAGCACGAAGAGCTCGGGAGAGCGTCCGGCGGCACCCCGAGGAGCGGGATGAGCATGCGTCGGGTCGACCAGACGCACAGCGGCACCTGGAGGCGCACGGTGGTAGTGCGGCGAGCTCGGGAGAGCGCCCGGCGGCACCCCGAGGAGCGGGATGAGCGTGCGTCGGGTCGACCGGACGCACAGCGGCACCTGGAGGCGCACGGTGGTAGTGCGGCGAGCTCGGGAGAGCGCCCGGCGGCACCCCGAGCACCGTGGTGAAGGAGCGGCGATATCGGGAGAGCGCCTGGCGGCACCCCGACGTGCGGGGTCAACGAGTGGCGATACCGGGAGAGCGCTCGGCGGCACTCAAAGGCGCACGGTGGTACCGCTGCGAGCTCGGGAGAGCGCCCGGCGGCACCCTGAGGAGCGGGATGAGCGTGCGTCGGGTCGACCGGAAGCACAGCGGCACCTGGAGGCGCACGGTGGTAGCGCGACGAGCTCGGGAGAGCGTCCGGCGGCACCCCGAGGAGCGGGATGAGCGTGCGTCGGGTCGACCGGACGCACAGCGGCACCTGGAGGTGCACGGTGGTAGTGCGGCGAGCTCGGCAGAGCACTCGGCGGCACCCAGACAAGCAGGGTGAAGGAGCGGCGATATCGGGAGAGCGCTCGGCGGCACTCGGAGGCGCGCTGTGGTACCGCGGCGAGATCCCGAGAGTGCCCGCTGCCACTTCTCAGCGCACGGTGGTAGCGCGGAGAGCTCAGCAGAGCGCCCGGCGGCACCCCGAGGAGCGGGATGAGCGTGCGTCGGGTCGACCGGACGCACAGCGGCACCTGGAGGCGCACGGTGGTAGTGCGGCAAGCTCGGGAGAGCGCGCGGCGGCACCCCGAGGAGCGGGATGAGCGTGCGTAGGGTCGACCGGACGCACAGCGGCACCTGGAGGCGCACGGTGGTAGTGCGGCAAGCTCGGGAAAGCGCCCGGCGGCACCCAGACAAGCAGGGTGAAGGAGCGGCGATATCGGGAGAGCACTCGGCGGCACTCGGAGGCGCGCTGTGGTACCGCGGCGAGATCCCGAGAGTGCCCGCTGGCACTTGCCGGCGCACGGTGGTAGCGCGGAGAGCTCAGCAGAGCGCCCGGCAGCACCCCGAGGAGCGGGATAAGCGTGCGTCGGGTCGACTGGACGCACAGCGGCACCTGGAGGCGCACGGTGGTAGTGCGGCAAGCTCGGGAGAGCGCCCGGCGGCACCCAGACAAGCAGGGTGAAGGAGCGGCGATATCGGGAGAGCGCGTGGCGGCACCCCGACGTGCGGGGTCAACGAGTGTCGATACCGGGAGAGCGCTCGGCGGCACTCGGAGGCGCACGGTGGTACCGCTGCGAGCTCAGGAGAGCGCCCGGCTGCACCCCGAGCACCGTGGTGAAGGAGCGGCGATATCGGGAGAGCGCTCGGCGGCACTCAGAGGCGCGCTGTATTACCGCGGCGAGATCCCGAGAGCACCCAGCGGCACTCGCATGCGCAGGGTGGAGCGCGAAGAGCTCGGGAGAGCGTCCGGCGGCACCCCGAGGTACGGGATGAGCGTGCGTCGGGTCGACCGGACGCACAGCGGCACCTGGAGGCGCACGGTGGTAGTGCGGCGAGCTCGGGAGAGCGCCCGGCGGCACCCCGAGGAGCGGGATGAGCGTGCGTCGGGTCGACCGGACGCACAGCGGCACTCGGAGGCGCACGGTGGTAGTGCGGCGAGCTCGGGAGAGCGCCCGGCGGCACCCCGAGGAGCGGGATGAGCGTGCGTCGGGTCGACTGGACGCACAGCGGCACCTGGAGGCGCACGGTGGTAGTGCGGCAAGCTCGGGAAAGCGCCCGGCGGCACCCAGACAAGCAGGGTGAAGGAGCGGCGATATCGGGAGAGCGTTCAGCGGCACTCGGAGGCACGCGGTGGTATCGCTGTGAGCTCGGCAGTGCGCCCGGCGGCACCCCAGGCACTGTGGTGAAGGAGCAGCGATATCGGGAGAGCGCTCGGCGGCACTCGGAGGCGCGCTGTGGTACCGCGGCGAGATCCCGAGAGTGCCCGCTGGCACTTGCCGGCGCACGGTGGTACCGCTGCGAGCTCAGGAGAGCGCCCGGCGGCACCCCGAGCACCGTGGTGAAGGAGCGGCGATATCGGGAGAGCGCCTGGCGGCACCCCGACGTGCGGGGTCAACGAGTGGCGATACCGGGAGAGCGCTCGGCGGCACTCGGAGGCGCACGGTGGTACCGCTGCGAGCTCAGGAGAGCGCCCGGCGGCACCCCGGGCACCGTGGTGAAGGAGCGGCGATATCGGGAGAGCGCGTGGCGGCACCCCGACAAGCGGGGTGAAGGAGCGGCGATATGGCCAGAGCGCTCAGTGGCACTTGGAGGCGCGCGGTGGTACCGTGGCGAGAACCCGAGAGTGCCCGATGACACTTCTCAGCACACGGTGGTAGCGCGGAGAGCTCAGCAGAGCGTCCGGCGGCACCCCGAGGAGCGGGATGAGCGTGCGTCGGGTCGACCGGACGCACAGCGGCACCTGGAGGCGCACGGTGGTAGCGCGACGAGCTCGGGAGAGCGTCCGGCGGCACCCCGAGGAGCGGGATGAGCGTGCGTCGGGTCGACCGGACGCACAGCGGCACCTGGAGGTGCACGGTGGTAGTGCGGCAAGCTCGGGAGAGCGCCCGGCGGCACCCAGACAAGCAGGGTGAAGGAGCGGCGATATCGGGAGAGCGCTCGGCGGCACTCGGAGGCGCGCTGTGGTACCGCGGCGAGATCCCGAGAGTGCCCGCTGGCACTTCTCAGCGCACGGTGGTAGCGCGGAGAGCTCAGCAGAGCGCCCGGCGGCACCCCGAGGAGCGGGATGAGCGTGCGTCGGGTCGACCGGACGCACAGCGGCACCTGGAGGCGCACGGTGGTAGTGCGGCAAGCTCGGGAAAGCGCCCGGCGGCACCCAGACAAGCAGGGTGAAGGAGCGGCGATATCGGGAGAGCGTTGAGCGGCACTCGGAGGCGCGCTGTCGTACCGTGGCGAGATCCCGAGAGTGCCCGCTGGCACTTGCCGGCGCACGGTGGTAGCGCGGAGAGCTCAGCAGAGCGCCCGGCAGCACCCCGAGGAGCGGGATGAGCGTGCGTCGGGTCGACTGGACGCACAGCGGCACCTGGAGGCGCACGGTGGTAGTGCGGCAAGCTCGGGAGAGCGCCCGGCGGCACCCAGACAAGCAGGGTGAAGGAGCGGCGATATCGGGAGAGCGCGTGGCGGCACCCCGACGTGCGGGGTCAACGAGTGTCGATACCGGGAGAGCGCTCGGCGGCACTCGGAGGCGCACGGTGGTACCGCTGCGAGCTCAGGAGAGCGCCCGGCTGCACCCCGAGCACCGTGGTGAAGGAGCGGCGATATCGGGAGAGCGCTCGGCGGCACTCAGAGGCGCGCTGTGGTACCGCGGCGAGATCCCGAGAGCACCCAGCGGCACTCGCATGCGCAGGGTGGAGCGCGAAGAGCTCGGGAGAGCGTCCGGCGGCACCCCGAGGAGCGGGATGAGCGTGCGTCGGGTCGAGCGGACGCACAGCGGCACCTGGAGGCGCACGGTGGTAGCGCGACGAGCTCGGGAGAGCGTCCGGCGGCACCCCGAGGAGCGGGATGAGCATGCGTCGGGTCGACCGGACGCACAGCGGCACCTGGCGGCGCACGGTGGTAGTGCGGCGAGCTCGGGAGAGCGCCCGGCGGCACCCCGAGGAGCGGGATGAGCGTGCGTCGGGTCGACCGGACGCACAGCGGCACCTGGAGGCGCACGGCGGTAGTGCGGCAAGCTCGGGAAAGCGCCCGGCAGCACCCAGACAAGCAGGGTGAAGGAGCGGCGATATCGGGAGAGCGTTCAGCGGCACTAGGAGGCACGCGGTGGTACCGCTGTGAGCTCGGCAGTGCGCCCGGCGGCACCCCAGGCACTGTGGTGAAGGAGCAGCGATATCGGGAGTGCTCTCGGCGGCACTCGGAGGCGCGCTGTGGTACCGCGGCGAGATCCCGAGAGTGCCCGCTGGCACTTGCCGGCGCACGGTGGTACCGCTGCGAGCTCAGGAGAGCGCCCGGCGGCACCCCGAGCACCGTGGTGAAGGAGCGGCGATATCGGGAGAGCGCCTGGCGGCACCCCGACGTGCGGGGTCAACGAGTGGCGATACCGGGAGAGCGCTCGGCGGCACTCGGAGGCGCACGGTGGTACCGCTGCGAGCTCAGGAGAGCGCCCGGCGGCACCCCGAGCACCGTGGTGAAGGAGCGGCGATATCGGGAGAGCGCCTGGCGGCACCCCGACGTGCGGGGTCAACGAGTGGCGATACCGGGAGAGCGCTCGGCGGCACTCGGAGGCGCACGGTGGTACCGCGGCGAGATCCCGAGAGCACCCAGCGGCACTCGCATGCGCAGGGTGGAGCGCGAAGAGCTCGGGAGAGCGTCCGGCGGCACCCCGAGGAGCGGGATGAGCGTGCGTCGGGTGGACCGGACGCACAGCGGCACCTGGAGGTGCACAGTGGTAGTGCGGCGAGCTCGGCAGAGCACCCGGCGGCACCCAGACAAGCGGGGTGAAGGAGCGGCGATATGGGGAGAGCGCTCAGTGGCACTTGGAGGCGCGCGGTGGTACCGCGGCGAGATCCCGAGAGTGCCCACTGGCACTTCTCAGCGCACGGTGGTAGCGCGGAGAGCTCAGCAGAGCGCCCGGCGGCACCCCGAGGAGCGGGATGAGCGTGCGTAGGGTCGACCGGACGCACAGCGGCACTCGGAGGCGCACGGTGGTAGTGCGGCAAGCTCGGGAGAGCGCCCGGCGGCACCCCGAGCACCGTGGTGAAGGAGCGGCGATATCGGGAGAGCGCCTGGCGGCACCCCGACGTGCGGGGTCAACAAGTGGCGATACCGGGAGAGCGCTCGGCGGCACTCGGAGGCGCACGGTGGCATTGCGGCGAGATCTCGAGAGCACCCAGCGGCACTCACATGCGCAGGGTGGAGCGCGAAGAGCTCGGGAGAGCGTCCGGCGGCACCCCGAGGAGCGGGATGAGCGTGCGTCGGGTCGACCGGACGCACAGCAGCACCTGGAGGCGCACGGTGGTAGCGCGACGAGCTCGGGAGAGCGCCTGGTGGCACCCCGAGGAGCAGGATGAGCGTGCGTCGGGTCGACCGGACGCACAGCGGCACCTGGAGGCGCACAGTGGTAGTGCGGCAAGCTCAGGAAAGCGCCCGGCGGCACCCAGACAAGCAGGGTGAAGGAGCGGCGATATCGGGAGAGCGTTCAGCGGCACTCGGAGGCACGCGGTGGTACCGCTGTGAGCTCGGCAGTGCGCCCGGCGGCACCCCAGGCACTGTGGTGAAGGAGCAGCGATATCGGGAGAGCGCTCGGCGGCACTCGGAGGCGCGCTGTGGTACCGCGGCGAGATCCCGAGAGTGCCCGCTGGCACTTGCCGGCGCACGGTGGTACCGCTGCGAGCTCAGGAGAGCGCCCGGCGGCACCCCGAGCACCGTGGTGAAGGAGCGGCGATATCGGGAGAGCGCCTGGCGGCACCCCGACGTGCGGGGTCAACGAGTGGCGATACCGGGAGAGCGCTCGGCGGCACTCGGAGGCGCACGGTGGTACCGCTGCGAGCTCAGGAGAGCGCCCGGCGGCACCCCGGGCACCGTGGTGAAGGAGCGGCGATATCGGGAGAGCGCGTGGCGGCACCCCGACAAGCGGGGTGAAGGAGCGGCGATATGGCGAGAGCGCTCAGTGGCACTCAGAGGCGCGCGGTGGTACTGTGGCGAGAACCCGAGAGTGCCCGCTGACACTTCTCAGCGCACGGTGGTAGCGCGGAGAGCTCAGCAGAGCGCCCGGCGGCACCCCGAGGAGCGGGATGAGCGTGCGTCGGGTCGACCGGACGCACAGCGGCACCTGGAGGCGCACGGTGGTAGTGCGGCAAGCTCGGGAAAGCGCCCGGCGGCACCCAGACAAGCAGGGTGAAGGAGCGGCGATATCGGGAGAGCGCTCGGCGGCACTCGGAGGCGCGCTGTGGTACCGCGGCGAGATCCCGAGAGTGCCCGCTGGCACTTGCCGGCGCACGGTGGTAGCGCGGAGAGCTCAGCAGAGCGTCCGGCGGCACCCCGAGGAGCGGGATGAGCGTGCGTCGGGTCGACCGGACGCACAGCGGCACCTGGAGGCGCACGGTGGTAGTGCGGCAAGCTCGGGAAAGCGCCCGGCGGCACCCAGACAAGCAGGGTGAAGGAGCGGCGATATCGGGAGAGCGTTGAGCGGCACTCGGAGGCGCGCTGTGGTACCGCGGCGAGATCCCGAGAGTGCCCGCTGGCACTTGCCGGCGCACGGTGGTAGCGCGGAGAGCTCAGCAGAGCGCCCGGCAGCACCCCGAGGAGCGGGATGAGCGTGCGTCGGGTCGACTGGACGCACAGCGGCACCTGGAGGCGCACGGTGGTAGTGCGGCAAGCTCGGGAGAGCGCCCGGCGGCACCCAGACAAGCAGGGTGAAGGAGCGGCGATACCGGGAGAGCGCGTGGCGGCACCCCGACGTGCGGGGTCAACGAGTGTCGATACCGGGAGAGCGCTCGGCGGCACTCGGAGGCGCACGGTGGTACCGCTGCGAGCTCAGGAGAGCGCCCGGCGGCACCCCGAGCACCGTGGTGAAGGAGCGGCGATATCGGGAGAGCGCTCGGCGGCACTCAGAGGCGCGCTGTGGTACCGCGGCGAGATCCCGAGAGCACCCAGCGGCACTCGCATGCGCAGGGTAGAGCACGAAGAGCTCGGGAGAGCGTCCGGCGGCAGCCCGAGGAGCGGGATGAGCGTGCGTCGGGTCGAGCGGACGCACAGCGGCACCTGGATGCGCACGATGGTAGCGCGACGAGCTCGGGAGAGCGTCCGGCGGCACCCCGAGGAGCGGGATGAGCATGCGTCGGGTCGACCGGACGCACAGCGGCACCTGGAGGCGCACGGTGGTAGTGCGGCGAGCTCGGGAGAGCGCCCGGCGGCACCCCGAGGAGCGGGATGAGCGTGCGTCGGGTCGACCGGACGCACAGCGGCACCTGGAGGCGCACGGTGGTAGTGCGGCGAGCTCGGGAGAGCGCCCGGCGGCACCCCGAGCACCGTGGTGAAGGAGCGGCGATATCGGGAGAGCGCCTGGCGGCACCCCGACGTGCGGGGTCAACGAGTGGCGATACCGGGAGAGCGCTCGGCGGCACTCAAAGGCGCACGGTGGTACCGCTGCGAGCTCGGGAGAGCGCCCGGCGGCACCCTGAGGAGCGGGATGAGCGTGCGTCGGGTCGACCGGAAGCACAGCGGCACCTGGAGGCGCACGGTGGTAGCGCGACGAGCTCGGGAGAGCGTCCGGCGGCACCCCGAGGAGCGGGATGAGCGTGCGTCGGGTCGACCGGACGCACAGCGGCACCTGGAGGTGCACGGTGGTAGTGCGGCGAGCTCGGCAGAGCACTCGGCGGCACCCAGACAAGCAGGGTGAAGGAGCGGCGATATCGGGAGAGCGCTCGGCGGCACTCGGAGGCGCGCTGTGGTACCGCGGCGAGATCCCGAGAGTGCCCGCTGCCACTTGCCGGCGCACGGTGGTACCCCTGCGAGCTCAGGAGAGCGCCCGGCGGCACCCCGAGCACCGTGGTGAAGGAGCGGCGATATCGGGAGAGCGCCTGGCGGCACCCCGACGTGCGGGGTCAACGAGTGGCGATACCGGGAGAGCGCTCGGCGGCACTCGGAGGCGCACGGTGGTACCGCTGCGAGCTCAGGAGAGCGCCCGGCGGCACCCCGGGCACCGTGGTGAAGGAGCGGCGATATCGGGAGAGCGCGTGGCGGCACCCCGACAAGCGGGGTGAAGGAGCGGCGATATGGCCAGAGCGCTCAGTGGCACTTGGAGGCGCGCGGTGGTACCGTGGCGAGAACCCGAGAGTGCCCGCTGACACTTCTCAGCGCACGGTGGTAGCGCGGAGAGCTCAGCAGAGCGCCCGGCGGCACCCCGAGGAGCGGGATGAGCGTGCGTCGGGTCGACCGGACGCACAGCGGCACCTGGAGGCGCACGGTGGTAGTGCGGCAAGCTCGGGAAAGCGCCCGGCGGCACCCAGACAAGCAGGGTGACGGAGCGGCGATATCGGGAGAGCGCTCGGCGGCACTCGGAGGCGCGCTGTGGTACCGCGGCGAGATCCCGAGAGTGCCCGCTGGCACTTGCCGGCGCACGGTGGTAGCGCGGAGAGCTCAGCAGAGCGTCCGGCGGCACCCCGAGGAGCGGGATGAGCGTGCGTCGGGTCGACCGGACGCACAGCGGCACCTGGAGGCGCACGGTGGTAGTGCGGCAAGCTCGGGAAAGCGCCCGGCGGCACCCAGACAAGCAGGGTGAAGGAGCGGCGATATCGGGAGAGCGTTGAGCGGCACTCGGAGGCGCGCTGTGGTACCGCGGCGAGATCCCGAGAGTGCCCGCTGGCACTTGCCGGCGCACGGTGGTAGCGCGGAGAGCTCAGCAGAGCGCCCGGCAGCACCCCGAGGAGCGGGATGAGCGTGCGTCGGGTCGACTGGACGCACAGCGGCACCTGGAGGCGCACGGTGGTAGTGCGGCAAGCTCGGGAGAGCGCCCGGCGGCACCCAGACAAGCAGGGTGAAGGAGCGGCGATACCGGGAGAGCGCGTGGCGGCACCCCGACGTGCGGGGTCAACGAGTGTCGATACCGGGAGAGCGCTCGGCGGCACTCGGAGGCGCACGGTGGTACCGCTGCGAGCTCAGGAGAGCGCCCGGCGGCACCCCGAGCACCGTGGTGAAGGAGCGGCGATATCGGGAGAGCGCTCGGCGGCACTCAGAGGCGCGCTGTGGTACCGCGGCGAGATCCCGAGAGCACCCAGCGGCACTCGCATGCGCAGGGTAGAGCACGAAGAGCTCGGGAGAGCGTCCGGCGGCACCCCGAGGAGCGGGATGAGCGTGCGTCGGGTCGACCGGACGCACAGCGGCACCTGGAGGCGCACGGTGGTAGCGCGACGAGCTCGGGAGAGCGTCCGGCGGCACCCCGAGGAGCGGGATGAGCATGCGTCGGGTCGACCAGACGCACAGCGGCACCTGGAGGCGCACGGTGGTAGTGCGGCGAGCTCGGGAGAGCGCCCGGCGGCACCCCGAGGAGCGGGATGAGCGTGCGTCGGGTCGACCGGACGCACAGCGGCACCTGGAGGCGCACGGTGGTAGTGCGGCGAGCTCGGGAGAGCGCCCGGCGGCACCCCGAGCACCGTGGTGAAGGAGCGGCGATATCGGGAGAGCGCCTGGCGGCACCCCGACGTGCGGGGTCAACGAGTGGCGATACCGGGAGAGCGCTCGGCGGCACTCAAAGGCGCACGGTGGTACCGCTGCGAGCTCGGGAGAGCGCCCGGCGGCACCCTGAGGAGCGGGATGAGCGTGCGTCGGGTCGACCGGAAGCAGAGCGGCACCTGGAGGCGCACGGTGGTAGCGCGACGAGCTCGGGAGAGCGTCCGGCGGCACCCCGAGGAGCGGGATGAGCGTGCGTCGGGTCGACCGGACGCACAGCGGCACCTGGAGGTGCACGGTGGTAGTGCGGCGAGCTCGGCAGAGCACTCGGCGGCACCCAGACAAGCAGGGTGAAGGAGCGGCGATATCGGGAGAGCGCTCGGCGGCACTCGGAGGCGCGCTGTGGTACCGCGGCGAGATCCCGAGAGTGCCCGCTGCCACTTCTCAGCGCACGGTGGTAGCGCGGAGAGCTCAGCAGAGCGCCCGGCGGCACCCCGAGGAGCGGGATGAGCGTGCGTCGGGTCGACCGGACGCACAGCGGCACCTGGAGGCGCACGGTGGTAGTGCGGCAAGCTCGGGAGAGCGCGCGGCGGCACCCCGAGGAGCGGGATGAGCGTGCGTAGGGTCGACCGGACGCACAGCGGCACCTGGAGGCGCACGGTGGTAGTGCGGCAAGCTCGGGAAAGCGCCCGGCGGCACCCAGACAAGCAGGGTGAAGGAGCGGCGATATCGGGAGAGCGCTCGGCGGCACTCGGAGGCGCGCTGTGGTACCGCGGCGAGATCCCGAGAGTGCCCGCTGGCACTTGCCGGCGCACGGTGGTAGCGCGGAGAGCTCAGCAGAGCGTCCGGCGGCACCCCGAGGAGCGGGATGAGCGTGCGTCGGGTCGACCGGACGCACAGCGGCACCTGGAGGCGCACGGTGGTAGTGCGGCAAGCTCGGGAAAGCGCCCGGCGGCACCCAGACAAGCAGGGTGAAGGAGCGGCGATATCGGGAGAGCGTTGAGCGGCACTCGGAGGCGCGCTGTGGTACCGCGGCGAGATCCCGAGAGTGCCCGCTGGCACTTGCCGGCGCACGGTGGTAGCGCGGAGAGCTCAGCAGAGCGCCCGGCAGCACCCCGAGGAGCGGGATGAGCGTGCGTCGGGTCGACTGGACGCACAGCGGCACCTGGAGGCGCACGGTGGTAGTGCGGCAAGCTCGGGAGAGCGCCCGGCGGCACCCAGACAAGCAGGGTGAAGGAGCGGCGATACCGGGAGAGCGCGTGGCGGCACCCCGACGTGCGGGGTCAACGAGTGTCGATACCGGGAGAGCGCTCGGCGGCACTCGGAGGCGCACGGTGGTACCGCTGCGAGCTCAGGAGAGCGCCCGGCGGCACCCCGAGCACCGTGGTGAAGGAGCGGCGATATCGGGAGAGCGCTCGGCGGCACTCAGAGGCGCGCTGTGGTACCGCGGCGAGATCCCGAGAGCACCCAGCGGCACTCGCATGCGCAGGGTAGAGCACGAAGAGCTCGGGAGAGCGTCCGGCGGCAGCCCGAGGAGCGGGATGAGCGTGCGTCGGGTCGAGCGGACGCACAGCGGCACCTGGAGGCGCACGGTGGTAGCGCGACGAGCTCGGGAGAGCGTCCGGCGGCACCCCGAGGAGCGGGATGAGCATGCGTCGGGTCGACCAGACGCACAGCGGCACCTGGAGGCGCACGGTGGTAGTGCGGCGAGCTCGGGAGAGCGCCCGGCGGCACCCCGAGGAGCGGGATGAGCGTGCGTCGGGTCGACCGGACGCACAGCGGCACCTGGAGGCGCACGGTGGTAGTGCGGCGAGCTCGGGAGAGCGCCCGGCGGCACCCCGAGCACCGTGGTGAAGGAGCGGCGATATCGGGAGAGCGCCTGGCGGCACCCCGACGTGCGGGGTCAACGAGTGGCGATACCGGGAGAGCGCTCGGCGGCACTCAAAGGCGCACGGTGGTACCGCTGCGAGCTCGGGAGAGCGCCCGGCGGCACCCTGAGGAGCGGGATGAGCGTGCGTCGGGTCGACCGGAAGCACAGCGGCACCTGGAGGCGCACGGTGGTAGCGCGACGAGCTCGGGAGAGCGTCCGGCGGCACCCCGAGGAGCGGGATGAGCGTGCGTCGGGTCGACCGGACGCACAGCGGCACCTGGAGGTGCACGGTGGTAGTGCGGCGAGCTCGGCAGAGCACTCGGCGGCACCCAGACAAGCAGGGTGAACAAGTGGCGATATCGGGAGAGCGCTCGGCGGCACTCGGAGGCGCGCTGTGGTACCGCGGCGAGATCCCGAGAGTGCCCGCTGCCACTTCTCAGCGCACGGTGGTAGCGCGGAGAGCTCAGCAGAGCGCCCGGCGGCACCCCGAGGAGCGGGATGAGCGTGCGTCGGGTCGACCGGACGCACAGCGGCACCTGGAGGCGCACAGTGGTAGTGCGGCAAGCTCGGGAAAGCGCCCGGCGGCACCCAGACAAGCAGGGTGAAGGAGCGGCGATATCGGGAGAGCGTTCAGCGGCACTCGGAGGCACGCGGTGGTACCGCTGTGAGCTCGGCAGTGCGCCCGGCGGCACCCCAGGCACTGTGGTGAAGGAGCAGCGATATCGGGAGAGCGCTCGGCGGCACTCGGAGGCGCGCTGTGGTACCGCGGCGAGATCCCGAGAGTGCCCGCTGGCACTTGCCGGCGCACGGTGGTACCCCTGCGAGCTCAGGAGAGCGCCCGGCGGCACCCCGAGCACCGTGGTGAAGGAGCGGCGATATCGGGAGAGCGCCTGGCGGCACCCCGACGTGCGGGGTCAACGAGTGGCGATACCGGGAGAGCGCTCGGCGGCACTCGGAGGCGCACGGTGGTACCGCTGCGAGCTCAGGAGAGCGCCCGGCGGCACCCCGGGCACCGTGGTGAAGGAGCGGCGATATCGGGAGAGCGCGTGGCGGCACCCCGACAAGCGGGGTGAAGGAGCGGCGATATGGCCAGAGCGCTCAGTGGCACTTGGAGGCGCGCGGTGGTACCGTGGCGAGAACCCGAGAGTGCCCGCTGACACTTCTCAGCGCACGGTGGTAGCGCGGAGAGCTCAGCAGAGCGCCCGGCGGCACCCCGAGGAGCGGGATGAGCGTGCGTCGGGTCGACCGGACGCACAGCGGCACCTGGAGGCGCACGGTGGTAGTGCGGCAAGCTCGGGAAAGCGCCCGGCGGCACCCAGACAAGCAGGGTGACGGAGCGGCGATATCGGGAGAGCGCTCGGCGGCACTCGGAGGCGCGCTGTGGTACCGCGGCGAGATCCCGAGAGTGCCCGCTGGCACTTGCCGGCGCACGGTGGTAGCGCGGAGAGCTCAGCAGAGCGTCCGGCGGCACCCCGAGGAGCGGGATGAGCGTGCGTCGGGTCGACCGGACGCACAGCGGCACCTGGAGGCGCACGGTGGTAGTGCGGCAAGCTCGGGAAAGCGCCCGGCGGCACCCAGACAAGCAGGGTGAAGGAGCGGCGATATCGGGAGAGCGTTGAGCGGCACTCGGAGGCGCGCTGTGGTACCGCGGCGAGATCCCGAGAGTGCCCGCTGGCACTTGCCGGCGCACGGTGGTAGCGCGGAGAGCTCAGCAGAGCGCCCGGCAGCACCCCGAGGAGCGGGATGAGCGTGCGTCGGGTCGACTGGACGCACAGCGGCACCTGGAGGCGCACGGTGGTAGTGCGGCAAGCTCGGGAGAGCGCCCGGCGGCACCCAGACAAGCAGGGTGAAGGAGCGGCGATACCGGGAGAGCGCGTGGCGGCACCCCGACGTGCGGGGTCAACGAGTGTCGATACCGGGAGAGCGCTCGGCGGCACTCGGAGGCGCACGGTGGTACCGCTGCGAGCTCAGGAGAGCGCCCGGCGGCACCCCGAGCACCGTGGTGAAGGAGCGGCGATATCGGGAGAGCGCTCGGCGGCACTCAGAGGCGCGCTGTGGTACCGCGGCGAGATCCCGAGAGCACCCAGCGGCACTCGCATGCGCAGGGTAGAGCACGAAGAGCTCGGGAGAGCGTCCGGCGGCACCCCGAGGAGCGGGATGAGCGTGCGTCGGGTCGAGCGGACGCACAGCGGCACCTGGAGGCGCACGGTGGTAGCGCGACGAGCTCGGGAGAGCGTCCGGCGGCACCCCGAGGAGCGGGATGAGCATGCGTCGGGTCGACCAGACGCACAGCGGCACCTGGAGGCGCACGGTGGTAGTGCGGCGAGCTCGGGAGAGCGCCCGGCGGCACCCCGAGGAGCGGGATGAGCGTGCGTCGGGTCGACCGGACGCACAGCGGCACCTGGAGGCGCACGGTGGTAGTGCGGCGAGCTCGGGAGAGCGCCCGGCGGCACCCCGAGCACCGTGGTGAAGGAGCGGCGATATCGGGAGAGCGCCTGGCGGCACCCCGACGTGCGGGGTCAACGAGTGGCGATACCGGGAGAGCGCTCGGCGGCACTCAAAGGCGCACGGTGGTACCGCTGCGAGCTCGGGAGAGCGCCCGGCGGCACCCTGAGGAGCGGGATGAGCGTGCGTCGGGTCGACCGGAAGCAGAGCGGCACCTGGAGGCGCACGGTGGTAGCGCGACGAGCTCGGGAGAGCGTCCGGCGGCACCCCGAGGAGCGGGATGAGCGTGCGTCGGGTCGACCGGACGCACAGCGGCACCTGGAGGTGCACGGTGGTAGTGCGGCGAGCTCGGCAGAGCACTCGGCGGCACCCAGACAAGCAGGGTGAAGGAGCGGCGATATCGGGAGAGCGCTCGGCGGCACTCGGAGGCGCGCTGTGGTACCGCGGCGAGATCCCGAGAGTGCCCGCTGCCACTTCTCAGCGCACGGTGGTAGCGCGGAGAGCTCAGCAGAGCGCCCGGCGGCACCCCGAGGAGCGGGATGAGCGTGCGTCGGGTCGACCGGACGCACAGCGGCACCTGGAGGCGCACGGTGGTAGTGCGGCAAGCTCGGGAGAGCGCGCGGCGGCACCCCGAGGAGCGGGATGAGCGTGCGTAGGGTCGACCGGACGCACAGCGGCACCTGGAGGCGCACGGTGGTAGTGCGGCAAGCTCGGGAAAGCGCCCGGCGGCACCCAGACAAGCAGGGTGAAGGAGCGGCGATATCGGGAGAGCACTCGGCGGCACTCGGAGGCGCGCTGTGGTACCGCGGCGAGATCCCGAGAGTGCCC
This sequence comes from Numenius arquata, assembly GCF_964106895.1. Taxonomy (NCBI): domain Eukaryota; kingdom Metazoa; phylum Chordata; class Aves; order Charadriiformes; family Scolopacidae; genus Numenius; species Numenius arquata. Next base: position 20,912 of record NW_027414030.1, on the reverse strand, counting down.
GCTGGCACTTGCCGGCGCACGGTGGTAGCGCGGAGAGCTCAGCAGAGCGCCCGGCAGCACCCCGAGGAGCGGGATAAGCGTGCGTCGGGTCGACTGGACGCACAGCGGCACCTGGAGGCGCACGGTGGTAGTGCGGCAAGCTCGGGAGAGCGCCCGGCGGCACCCAGACAAGCAGGGTGAAGGAGCGGCGATATCGGGAGAGCGCGTGGCGGCACCCCGACGTGCGGGGTCAACGAGTGTCGATACCGGGAGAGCGCTCGGCGGCACTCGGAGGCGCACGGTGGTACCGCTGCGAGCTCAGGAGAGCGCCCGGCTGCACCCCGAGCACCGTGGTGAAGGAGCGGCGATATCGGGAGAGCGCTCGGCGGCACTCAGAGGCGCGCTGTATTACCGCGGCGAGATCCCGAGAGCACCCAGCGGCACTCGCATGCGCAGGGTGGAGCGCGAAGAGCTCGGGAGAGCGTCCGGCGGCACCCCGAGGAGCGGGATGAGCGTGCGTCGGGTCGACCGGACGCACAGCGGCACCTGGAGGCGCACGGTGGTAGTGCGGCGAGCTCGGGAGAGCGCCCGGCGGCACCCCGAGGAGCGGGATGAGCGTGCGTCGGGTCGACCGGACGCACAGCGGCACTCGTAGGCGCACGGTGGTAGTGCGGCGAGCTCGGGAGAGCGCCCGGCGGCACCCAGACAAGCAGGGTGAAGGAGCGGCGATATCGGGAGAGCATTCAGCGGCACTCGGAGGCACGCGGTGGTATCGCTGTGAGCTCGGCAGTGCGCCCGGCGGCACCCCAGGCACTGTGGTGAAGGAGCAGCGATATCGGGAGAGCGCTCGGCGGCACTCGGAGGCGCGCTGTTGTACCGCGGCGAGATCCCGAGAGTGCCCGCTGGCACTTGCCGGCGCACGGTGGTACCGCTGCGAGCTCAGGAGAGCGCCCGGCGGCACCCCGAGCACCGTGGTGAAGGAGCGGCGATATCGGGAGAGCGTCCGGCGGCACCCCGAGGAGCGGGGTCAACGAGTGGCGATACCGGGAGAGCGCTCGGCGGCACTCGGAGGCGCACGGTGGTACCGCTGCGAGCTCAGGAGAGCGCCCGGCGGCACCCCGGGCACTGTGGTGAAGGAGCGGCGATATCGGGAGAGCGCGTGGCGGCACCCCGACAAGCGGGGTGAAGGAGCGGCGATATGGCCAGAGCGCTCAGTGGCACTTGGAGGCGCGCGGTGGTACCGTGGCGAGAACCCGAGAGTGCCCGATGACACTTCTCAGCACACGGTGGTAGCGCGGAGAGCTCAGCAGAGCGTCCGGCGGCACCCCGAGGAGCGGGATGAGCGTGCGTCGGGTCGACCGGACGCACAGCGGCACCTGGAGGTGCACGGTGGTAGCGCGAAGAGCTCGGGAGAGCGCCCGGTGGCACCCCGAGGAGCGGGATGAGCGTGCGTCGGGTCGACCGGACGCACAGCAGCACCTGGAGGCGCACGGTGGTAGCGCGACGAGCTCGGGAGAGCGTCCGGCGGCACCCCGAGGAGCGGGATGAGCGTGCGTCGGGTCGACCGGACGCACAGCAGCACCTGGAGGTGCACGGTGGTAGTGCGGCAAGCTCGGGAGAGCGCCCGGCGGCACCCAGACAAGCAGGGTGAAGGAGCGGCGATATCGGGAGAGCGCTCGGCGGCACTCGGAGGCGCGCTGTGGTACCGCGGCGAGATCCCGAGAGTGCCCGCTGCCACTTCTCAGCGCACGGTGGTAGCGCGGAGAGCTCAGCAGAGCGCCCGGCGGCACCCCGAGGAGCGGGATGAGCGTGCGTCGGGTCGACCGGACGCACAGCGGCACCTGGAGGCGCACGGTGGTAGTGCGGCAAGCTCGGGAAAGCGCCCGGCGGCACCCAGACAAGCAGGGTGAAGGAGCGGCGATATCGGGAGAGCGCGTGGCGGCACCCCGACGTGCGGGGTCAACGAGTGTCGATACCGGGAGAGCGCTCGGCGGCACTCGGAGGCGCACGGTGGTACCGCTGCGAGCTCAGGAGAGCGCCCGGCTGCACCCCGAGCACCGTGGTGAAGGAGCGGCGATATCGGGAGAGCGCTCGGCGGCACTCAGAGGCGCGCTGTGGTACCGCGGCGAGATCCCGAGAGCACCCAGCGGCACTCGCATGCGCAGGGTGGAGCGCGAAGAGCTCGGGAGAGCGTCCGGCGGCACCCCGAGGAGCGGGATGAGCGTGCGTCGGGTCGACCGGACGCACAGCGGCACCTGGAGGCGCACGGTGGTAGCGCGACGAGCTCGGGAGAGCGTCCGGCGGCACCCCGAGGAGCGGGATGAGCATGCGTCGGGTCGACCGGACGCACAGCGGCACCTGGAGGCGCACGGTGGTAGTGCGGCGAGCTCGGGAGAGCGCCCGGCGGCACCCCGAGGAGCGGGATGAGCGTGCGTCGGGTCGACCGGACGCACAGCGGCACCTGGAGGCGCACGGCGGTAGTGCGGCAAGCTCGGGAAAGCGCCCGGCAGCACCCAGACAAGCAGGGTGAAGGAGCGGCGATATCGGGAGAGCGTTCAGCGGCACTAGGAGGCACGCGGTGGTACCGCTGTGAGCTCGGCAGTGCGCCCGGCGGCACCCCAGGCACTGTGGTGAAGGAGCAGCGATATCGGGAGTGCTCTCGGCGGCACTCGGAGGCGCGCTGTGGTACCGCGGCGAGATCCCGAGAGTGCCCGCTGGCACTTGCCGGCGCACGGTGGTACCGCTGCGAGCTCAGGAGAGTGCCCGGCGGCACCCCGAGCACCGTGGTGAAGGAGCGGCGATATCGGGAGAGCGCCTGGCGGCACCCCGACGTGCGGGGTCAACGAGTGGCGATACCGGGAGAGCGCTCGGCGGCACTCGGAGGCGCACGGTGGTACCGCTGCGAGCTCAGGAGAGCGCCCGGCGGCACCCCGAGCACCGTGGTGAAGGAGCGGCGATATCGGGAGAGCGCCTGGCGGCACCCCGACGTGCGGGGTCAACGAGTGGCGATACCGGGAGAGCGCTCGGCAGCACTCGGAGGCGCACGGTGGTACCGCGGTGAGATCCCGAGAGCACCCAGCGGCACTCGCATGCGCAGGGTGGAGCGCGAAGAGCTCGGGAGAGCGTCCGGCGGCACCCCGAGGAGCGGGATGAGCGTGCGTCGGGTCGACCGGACGCACAGCGGCACCTGGAGGTGCACAGTGGTAGTGCGGCGAGCTCGGCAGAGCACCCGGCGGCACCCAGACAAGCGGGGTGAAGGAGCCGCGATATGGGGAGAGCGCTCAGTGGCACTTGGAGGCGCGCGGTGGTACCGCGGCGAGATCCCGAGAGTGCCCGCTGGCACTTGCCGGCGCACGGTGGTAGCGCGGAGAGCTCAGCAGAGCGCCCGGCAGCACCCCGAGGAGCGGGATGAGCGTGCGTCAGGTCGACTGGACGCACAGCGGCACCTGGAGGCGCACGGTGGTAGTGCGGCAAGCTCGGGAGAGCGCCCGGCGGCACCCAGACAAGCAGGGTGAAGGAGCGGCGATATCGGGAGAGCGCGTGGCGGCACCCCGACGTGCGGGGTCAACGAGTGTCGATACCGGGAGAGCGCTCGGCGGCACTCGGAGGCGCACGGTGGTACCGCTGCGAGCTCAGGAGAGCGCCCGGCTGCACCCCGAGCACCGTGGTGAAGGAGCGGCAATATCGAGAGAGCGCTCGGCGGCACTCAGAGGCGCGCTGTGGTACCGCGGCGAGATCCCGAGAGCACCCAGCGGCACTTGCATGCGCAGGGTGGAGCGCGAAGAGCTCGGGAGAGCGTCCGGCGGCACCCCGAGGAGCGGGATGAGCGTGCGTCGGGTCGACCGGACGCACAGCGGCACCTGGAGGCGCATGGTGGTAGCGCGACGAGCTCGGGAGAGCGCCCGGTGGCACCCCGAGAAGTGGGATGAGCGTGCGTCGGGTCGACCGGACGTACAGCGGCACCAGGAGGCGCACGGTGGTAGTGCGGCGAGCTCGGGAAAGCGCCCGGCGGCACCCAGACAAGCAGGGTGAAGGAGCGGCGATATCGGGAGAGCGTTGAGCGGCACTCGGAGGCGCGCTGTGGTACCGCGGCGAGATCCCGAGAGTGCCCGCTGGCACTTGCCGGCGCACGGTGGTAGCGCGGAGAGCTCAGCAGAGCGCCCGGCAGCACCCCGAGGAGCGGGATGAGCGTGCGTCGGGTCGACCGGACGCACAGCGGCACCTGGAGGCGCACGGTGGTAGTGCGGCAAGCTCGGGAGAGCGCCCGGCGGCACCCCGAGCACTGTGGTGAAGGAGCGGCGATATCGGGAGAGCGCCTGGCGGCACCCCGACGTGCGGGGTCAACGAGTGTCGATACCGGGAGAGCGCTCGGCGGCACTCGGAGGCGCACGGTGGTAACGCGGCGAGCTCGGCAGAGCACCTGGCGGCACCCCGAGCACCGTGGTGAAGGAGCGGCGATATCGGGAGAGGGCTCGGCGGCACTCGGAGGCACGCTGTGGTACCGCGGCGAGATCCCGAGAGCACCCAGCGGCACTCGCATGCGCAGGGTGGAGCGCGAAGAGCTCGGGAGAGCGTCCGGCGGCACCCCGAGGAGCGGGATGAGCATGCGTCGGGTCGACCAGACGCACAGCGGCACCTGGAGGCGCACGGTGGTAGTGCGGCGAGCTCGGGAGAGCACCCGGCGGCACCCCGAGGAGCGGGATGAGCGTGCGTCGGGTCGACCGGACGCACAGCGGCACTCGGAGGCGCACGGTGGTAGTGCGGCGAGCTCGGGAGAGCGCCCGGCGGCACCCCGAGGAGCGGGATGAGCGTGCGTCGGGTCGACTGGACGCACAGCGGCACCTGGAGGCGCACGGTGGTAGTGCGGCAAGCTCGGGAAAGGGCCCGGCGGCACCCCGACAAGCAGGGTGAAGGAGCGGCGATATCGGGAGAGCGTTCAGCGGCACTTGGAGGCACGCGGTGGTATCGCTGTGAGCTCGGCAGTGCGCCCGGCGGCACCCCAGGCACTGTGGTGAAGGAGCAGCGATATCGGGAGAGCGCTCGGCGGCACTCGGAGGCGCGCTGTTGTACCGCGACGAGATCCCGAGAGTGCCCGCTGGCACTTGCCGGCGCACGGTGGTACCGCTGCGAGCTCAGGAGAGCGCCCGGCGGCACCCCGAGCACCGTGGTGAAGGAGCGGCGATATCGGGAGAGCGCCTGGGGGCACCCCGACGTGCGGGGTCAACGAGTGGCGATACCGGGAGAGCGCTCGGCGGCACTCGGAGGCGCACGGTGGTACCGCGGCGAGATCCCGAGAGTGCCCTCTGGCACTTGCCGGCGCACGGTGGTAGCGCGGAGAGCTCAGCAGAGCGCCCGGCAGCACCCCGAGGAGCAGGATGAGCGTGCGTAGGGTCGACCGGACGCACAGCGGCACTCGGAGGCGCACGGTGGTAGTGCGGCAAGCTCGGGAGAGCGCCCGGCGGCACCCCGAGCACCGTGGTGAAGGAGCGGCGATATCGGGAGAGCGCCTGGCGGCACCCCGACGTGCGGGGTCAACAAGTGGCGATACCGGGAGAGCGCTCGGCGGCACTCGGAGGCGCACGGTGGCATTGCGGCGAGATCTCGAGAGCACCCAGCGGCACTCACATGCGCAGGGTGGAGCGCGAAGAGCTCGGGAGAGCGTCCGGCGGCACCCCGAGGAGCGGGATGAGCGTGCGTCGGGTCGACCGGACGCACAGCAGCACCTGGAGGCGCACGGTGGTAGCGCGACGAGCTCGGGAGAGCGCCTGGTGGCACCCCGAGGAGCAGGATGAGCGTGCGTCGGGTCGACCGGACGCATAGCGGCACCTGGAGGCGCACAGTGGTAGTGCGGCAAGCTCGGGAAAGCGCCCGGCGGCACCCAGACAAGCAGGGTGAAGGAGCGGCGATATCGGGAGAGCGTTCAGCGGCACTCGGAGGCACGCGGTGGTACCGCTGTGAGCTCGGCAGTGCGCCCGGCGGCACCCCAGGCACTGTGGTGAAGGAGCAGCGATATCGGGAGAGCGCTCGGCGGCACTCGGAGGCGCGCTGTGGTACCGCGGCGAGATCTCGAGAGTGCCCGCTGGCACTTGCCGGCGCACGGTGGTAACGCGGAGAGCTCAGCAGAGCGCCCGGCAGCACCCCGAGGAGCGGGATGAGCGTGCGTAGGGTCGACCGGACGCACAGCGGCACCTGGAGGCGCACGGTGGTAGTGCGGCAAGCTCGGGAGAGCGCCCGGCGGCACCCCGAGCACTGTGGTGAAGGAGCGGCGATATCGGGAGAGCGCCTGGCGGCACCCCGACGTGCGGGGTCAACGAGTGTCGATACCGGGAGAGCGCTCGGCGGCACTCGGAGGCGCACGGTGGTAACGCGGCGAGCTCGGCAGAGCACCTGGCGGCACCCCGAGCACCGTGGTGAAGGAGCGGCGATATCGGGAGAGGGCTCGGCGGCACTCGGAGGCGCGCTGTGGTACCGCGGCGAGATCCCGAGAGCACCCAGCGGCACTCGCATGCGCAGGGTGGAGCGCGAAGAGCTCGGGAGAGCGTCCGGCGGCACCCCGAGGAGCGGGATGAGCATGCGTCGGGTCGACCGGACGCACAGCGGCACCTGGAGGCGCACGGTGGTAGTGCGGCGAGCTCGGGAGAACACCCGGCGGCACCCCGAGGAGCGGGATGAGCGTGCGTCGGGTCGACCGGACGCACAGCGGCACTCGGAGGCGCACGGTGGTAGTGCGGCGAGCTCGGGAGAGCGCCCGGCGGCACCCCGAGGAGCGGGATGAGCGTGCGTCGGGTCGACTGGACGCACAGCGGCACCTGGAGGCGCACGGTGGTAGTGCGGCAAGCTCGGGAAAGCGCCCGGCGGCACCCCGACAAGCAGGGTGAAGGAGCGGCGATATCGGGAGAGCGTTCAGCGGCACTCGGAGGCACGCGGTGGTATCGCTGTGAGCTCGGCAGTGCGCCCGGCGGCACCCCAGGCACTGTGGTGAAGGAGCAGCGATATCGGGAGAGCGCTCGGCGGCACTCGGAGGCGCGCTGTTGTACCGCGACGAGATCCCGAGAGTGCCCGCTGGCACTTGCCGGCGCACGGTGGTACCGCTGCGAGCTCAGGAGAGCGCCCGGCGGCACCCCGAGCACCGTGGTGAAGGAGCGGCGATATCGGGAGAGCGCCTGGGGGCACCCCGACGTGCGGGGTCAACGAGTGGCGATACCGGGAGAGCGCTCGGCGGCACTCGGAGGCGCACGGTGGTACCGCGGCGAGATCCCGAGAGTGCCCTCTGGCACTTGCCGGCGCACGGTGGTAGCGCGGAGAGCTCAGCAGAGCGCCCGGCAGCACCCCGAGGAGCAGGATGAGCGTGCGTAGGGTCGACCGGACGCACAGCGGCACTCGGAGGCGCACGGTGGTAGTGCGGCAAGCTCGGGAGAGCGCCCGGCGGCACCCCGAGCACCGTGGTGAAGGAGCGGCGATATCGGGAGAGCGCCTGGCGGCACCCCGACGTGCGGGGTCAACAAGTGGCGATACCGGGAGAGCGCTCGGCGGCACTCGGAGGCGCACGGTGGCATTGCGGCGAGATCTCGAGAGCACCCAGCGGCACTCACATGCGCAGGGTGGAGCGCGAAGAGCTCGGGAGAGCGTCCGGCGGCACCCCGAGGAGTGGGATGAGCGTGCGTCGGGTCGACCGGACGCACAGCAGCACCTGGAGGCGCACGGTGGTAGCGCGACGAGCTCGGGAGAGCGCCTGGTGGCACCCCGAGGAGCAGGATGAGCGTGCGTCGGGTCGACCGGACGCATAGCGGCACCTGGAGGCGCACAGTGGTAGTGCGGCAAGCTCGGGAAAGCGCCCGGCGGCACCCAGACAAGCAGGGTGAAGGAGCGGCGATATCGGGAGAGCGTTCAGCGGCACTCGGAGGCACGCGGTGGTACCGCTGTGAGCTCGGCAGTGCGCCCGGCGGCACCCCAGGCACTGTGGTGAAGGAGCAGCGATATCGGGAGAGCGCTCGGCGGCACTCGGAGGCGCGCTGTGGTACCGCGGCGAGATCTCGAGAGTGCCCGCTGGCACTTGCCGGCGCACGGTGGTAACGCGGAGAGCTCAGCAGAGCGCCCGGCAGCACCCCGAGGAGCGGGATGAGCGTGCGTAGGGTCGACCGGACGCACAGCGGCACCTGGAGGCGCACGGTGGTAGTGCGGCAAGCTCGGGAGAGCGCCCGGCGGCACCCCGAGCACTGTGGTGAAGGAGCGGCGATATCGGGAGAGCGCGTGGCGGCACCCCGACGTGCGGGGTCAACGAGTGGCGATACCGGGAGAGCGCTCGGCGGCACTCGGAGGCGCACGGTGGCACCGCGGCGAGATCCCGAGAGCACCCAGCGGCACTCACATGCGCAGGGTGGAGCGCGAAGATCTCGGGAGAGCGTCCGGCGGCACCCCGAGGAGCGGGATGAGCGTGTGTCGGGTCGACCGGACGTACAGAGGCACCAGGAGGCGCACGGTGGTAGTGCGGCGAGCTCGGGAAAGCGCCCGGCGGCACCCAGACAAGCAGGGTGAAGGAGCGGCGATATCGGGAGAGGGCTCGGCGGCAACCGATGAGCGGGATGAGCATGCGCCGGGTCGACCGGACGCACAGCGACACCCGGAAGCTCACGGTGGTAGCGCGGCGAGCTCGGAAGAGCCCCGCAGCACCCCGAAGAGCGGGGTGAAGGATCGGTGTGGTCGGGAGGAGGCGGAGCGACAGCCGGAGGCGCAGGGTGGTAGCGTGGTGAGCTCGGACAGTGCCCGGCGGCACCCCGAAGAGCGCGCTGAGGGCACGGGTGAGTCGGACGAGGACTCGTCGGCACCCCGAAGGGCGGGGGGAGCGGCTCGGGCAGGTGGGACGTGCGCCCGTCACCAACCCGAGGGGTGGGTTAAGGCTCGGCGGGATCGAGTTGGCGCCCGACGGCACCCGGAGGGGTGGGATGAAGGTTCGTCGGGGTTGGGAGGATGCGCAGCGACACCCGGAGGCGCAGAGCGGTAGTGCAGCAAGCTCGGCAGAGCGCCCGGAGGCACCCTGCCGAGCGGGGTGTATATACGGAGCGGTCGGAAGGCGCACTGCGACACCTGGAGGAGCACGGTAGTAGCGCGGCGAGCTCGGGAGAGCCCCGCATCACCCTGAAGAGCGGGGTGATGAATCGGCGTGGTCGGGAGGACGCGCAGCAACACGCAGAGGCGCACGCTGGTACAACGGCGAGCTCGGACAAGGGTTCCAGAGCTCGGGACTCTGTAGGGTTCCAGAGGGGCTCGTAGGGTTCCATCGAAATCTGAAGGGTTCCCTAGGGGCCCGTAGAGTCCCGTAGATTTCCGTAGGGGCCTGTAGGGTTGTGTAAGTGCCCGCAGGGGTTGGTAGGAGCTTGTAGGGTGCCATATGTTTCCGGAGGGTTGTGTAGGGTTCCGTAGGGGCCTGTGGTGTTCCCTAGGGGCCTGTAGAGTCTCGTACAGTTCCGTAGGGTCCTGTAGGTTTCCATAAGCGCCCACAGAGGTCTGAAGGGGCCCGTACTGTTCCGTGAGGATCCATAGGGCTCCGTAGAGCTTCGTAGGTTCCCTAGAGGCCTGTGGAGTACCGCAGGAGCCAGTAGTGTTCCGTAGGGTCCTCTAGGGTTGAGTAAGTGCCCGCAGGAGTCTGTAGGAATCCGTGGGATTCTGTAAGGTTCTGGAGGGTTCTGCAGGGTTCCGTAGGGGCCCGTAGAGTTCCGTAGTGGCTGGTAAAGTTCCCTAGGGCCCTGTACCGTTCCGTAACTGCCTGCAATGGTCTTTAGGCTTCCGTAAGGGCTGGTAGGGTTCCATAAAGTTCCGTGGGTTCCTGCAGAGTTCTGCAAGTGCCCGCAAGGGCCAGTAGGGGCGCACAGTGTTTCTGCCAGGTTCCGTAGAGTTCCGTAGGGGCCATATTTTTCTGTAGTGGCTGGTAGTATTCTGTAGGGGTCTGTAGGTTTCCGTAGGCGCCTACAGTGTTCTGTAGGAGCCCATAGGGTTTTAGTGAGGTTCCGTTGTGTTGCTAAGGGTCTTGTAGAGTGCTGTCGGGTCCTGGAGTATTCTGTAGGGTTCCAGAGGGGCTGGTAGGGTTCCGTCGAAATCTGAAGGGTTCCCTAGGGGCCCGTAGAGTCCCGTAGATTTCCATAGGGACCTGTAGGGTTATGTAAGTGCCCGCAGGGGTTGGTAGGAGCTTGTAGGGTGCCATATGTTTCCAGAGGGTTGTGTAGGGTTCCGTAGGGGCCTGTGGTGTTCCCTAGGGGCCTGTAGAGTCTCGTACAGTTCCATAGGGTCCTGTAGGTTTCCATAAGCGCCCGCAGAGGTCTGAAGGGGTCCGTACTGTTCCATAAGGATCCATACGGTTCCGTAGAGCTTCGTAGGTTCCCTAGAGGCCTCTGGAGTACCGCAGGAGCCAGTAGTGTTCCATAGGGTCCTCTAGGGTTGAGTAAGTGCCCGCAGGAGTCTGTAGGAATCTGTGGGATTCTGTAAGGTTCTGGAGGGTTCTGCAGGGTTCTGTAGGGGCCTGTAGAGTTCCGTAGTGGCTGGTAAAGTTCCGTAGGGCCCTGTGGGGTTCTGTATGGACCTGTAGGGTTCCATAGGGGCCTGCAGTGTTCTGTAAGTGCCCGTAGGTGTCTGTACGGGTCTGTAGGGTTCCGTAGGCACCTGCAGTGTTCTGTAGGAGCCCATAGGGTTTTAGTGAGGTTCCGTTGTGTTGCTAAGGGTCTTGTAGAGTGCTGTCGGGTCCTGGAGTGTTCTGTAGGGTTCCAGAGGGGCTGGTAGGGTTCCGTCTAAATCTGTAGGGTTCCCTAGGGGCCCGTAGAGTCCCGTAGATTGCCGTAGGGACCTGTAGGGTTGTGTAAGTGCTCGCAGGGGTTGGTAGGAGCTTGTAGGGTGCCATATGTTTCCGGAGGGTTGTGTAGGGTTCCGTAGGGGCCTGTGGTGTTCCCTAGGGGCCTGTAGAGTCTCGTACAGTTTCGGTAGGGTCCTGTAGGTTTCCATAAGCGCCCGCAGAGGTCTGAAGGGGCCCGTACTGTTCCGTAAGGATCCATAGGGTTCCGTAGAGCTTCGTAGGTTCCCTAGAGGCCTCTGGAGTACCGCAGGAGCCAGTAGTGTTCCGTAGGGTCCTCTAGGGTTGAGTAAGTGCCCGCAGGAGTCTGTAGGAATCCGTGGGATTCTGTAAGGTTCTGGAGGGTTCTGCAGGGTTCTGTAGGGGCCTGTAGAGTTCCGTAGTGGCTGGTAAAGTTCCGTAGGGCCCTGTGGGGTTCTGTATGGACCTGTAGGGTTCCATAGGGGCCTGCAGTGTTCTGTAAGTGCCCGTAGGTGTCTGTACGGGTCTGTAGGGTTCCGTAGGCACCTGCAGTGTTCTGTAGGAGCCCATAGGGTTTTAGTGAGGTTCCGTTGTGTTGCTAAGGGTCTTGTAGAGTGCTGTCGGGTCCTGGAGTGTTCTGTAGGGTTCCAGAGGGGCTGGTAGGGTTCCGTCTAAATCTGTAGGGTTCCCTAGGGGCCCGTAGAGTCCCGTAGATTGCCGTAGGGACCTGTAGGGTTGTGTAAGTGCTCGCAGGGGTTGGTAGGAGCTTGTAGGGTGCCATATGTTTCCGGAGGGTTGTGTAGGGTTCCGTAGGGGCCTGTGGTGTTCCCTAGGGGCCTGTAGAGTCTCGTACAGTTTCGGTAGGGTCCTGTAGGTTTCCATAAGCGCCCGCAGAGGTCTGAAGGGGCCCGTACTGTTCCGTAAGGATCCATAGGGTTCCGTAGAGCTTCGTAGGTTCCCTAGAGGCCTCTGGAGTACCGCAGGAGCCAGTAGTGTTCCGTAGGGTCCTCTAGGGTTGAGTAAGTGCCCGCAGGAGTCTGTAGGAATCCGTGGGATTCTGTAAGGTTCTGGAGGGTTCTGCAGGGTTCCGTAGGGGCCCGTAGAGTTCCGTAGTGGCTGGTAAAGTTCCCTAGGGCCCTGTACCGTTCTGTAACTGCCTGCAAGGTTCTTTAGGCTTCCGTAGGGGCTGGCAGGGTTCCATAAAGTTCCGTGGGTTCCTGCAGAGTTCTGCAAGTGCCCGCAAGGGCCTGTAGGGGCCCACAGTGTTTCTGCCAGGTTCCGTAGAGTTCCGTAGGGGCCATATTTTTCTGTAGTGGCTGGTAGTATTCTGTAGGGGTCTGTAGGTTTCCGTAGGCACCTACAGTGTTCTGTAGGAGCCCATAGGGTTTTAGTGAGGTTCCGTTGTGTTGCTAAGGGTCTTGTAGAGTGCTGTCGGGTCCTGGAGTATTCTGTAGGGTTCCAGAGGGGCTGGTAGGGTTCCGTCGAAATCTGAAGGGTTCCCTAGGGGCCCGTAGAGTCCCGTAGATTGCCGTAGGGACCTGTAGGGTTGTGTAAGTGCTCGCAGGGGTTGGTAGGAGCTTGTAGGGTTCCATAAGTTTCCAGAGGGTTGTGTAGGGTTCCGTAGGGGCCTGTGGTGTTCCCTAAGGGCCTGTAGAGTCTCGTACGGTTCCGTAGGGGCCTGTGGTGTTCCCTAGGGACCTGTAGAGTCTCGTACAGTTCCGTAGGGTCCTGTAGGTTTCCATAAGCGCCCGCAGAGGTCTGAATGGGCCCGTACTGTGCCGTAAGGATCCATAGGGCTCCGTAGAGCTTCGTAGGTTCCCTAGAGGCCTCTGGAGTACCACAGGAGCCAGTAGTGTTCTGTAGGGGCCCGTAAGGTTCCTTCCATAGGAGCTGGCAGTGTTCCGTAGGGTCCTCTAGGGTTGAGTAAGTGCCCGCAGGAGTCTGTAGGAATCCGTGGGATTCTGTAAGGTTCTGCAGGGTTCCGTAGGGGCCCGTAGAGTTCCGTAGTGGCTGGTAAAGTTCCCTAGGGCCCTGTACCATTCCGTAACTGCCTGCAAGGGTCTTTAGGCTTCCGTAAGGGCTGGTAGGGTTCCATAAAGTTCTGTGGGTTCCTGCAGAGTTCTGCAAGTGCCCGCAAGGGCCTGTAGGGGCGCACAGTGTTTCTGCCAGGTTCCGTAGAGTTCCGTAGGGGCCATATTTTTCTGTAGTGGCTGGTAGTATTCTGTAGGGGTCTGTAGGTTTCCGTAGGCACCTACAGTGTTCTGTAGGAGCCCATAGGGTTTTAGTGAGGTTCAGTTGTGTTGCTAAGGGTCTTGTAGAGTCCTGTCGGGTCCTGGAATATTCTGTAGGGTTCCAGAGGGCCTCGTAGGGTTCCGTCGAAATCTATAGGGTTCCCTAGGGGCCCATAGAGTCCCGTAGATTGCCGTAGGGACCTGTAGGGTTGTATAAGTGCTCACAGGGGTTGGTAGGAGCTTGTAGGGTTCCATAAGTTTCCAGAGGGTTGTGTAGGGTTCCGTAGGGGCCTGTGGTGTTCCCTAGGGGCCTGTAGAGTCTCATACAGTTCCGTAGGGTCCTGTAGGTTTCCATAAGGGCCCGCAGAGGTCTGAAGGGGCCCGTACTGTTCCGTGAGGATCCATAGGGCTCCTTAGAGCTTCGTAGGTTCCCTAGAGGCCTCTGGAGTACCGCAGGAGCCAGTAGTGTTCTGTAGGGGCCAGTAGGGTTCCTTCAATAGGAGCTGGCAGTGTTCCGTAGGGGCCTGTACGGTTGTGTAAGTGCCCGCAGAAGTCTGTAGGAGTCTGTGGGATTCTGTAAGGTTCCGGAGGGTTCTGCAGGGTTCCGTAGGGACCCGTAGAGTTCCGTAGTGGCTGGTAAAGTTCCGTAGGGCCCTGTGGGGTTCTGTATGGACCTGTAGGGTTCCGTAGGGGCCTGCAGGGTTCCGTAAGTGCCCGCAGGTGTCTGTAGGGTTCCGTAGGGGTCTCTAGGGTTCCGTAGGCACCTGCAGTGTTCTGTAGGAGCCCATAGGGTTTTAGTGAGGTTCCGTTGTGTTGCTAAGGGTCTTGTAGAGTGCTGTCGGGTCCTGGAGTATTCTGTAGGGTTCCAGAGGGGCTCGTAGGGTTCCGTCGAAATCTGAAGGGTTCCCTAGGGGCCCGTAGAGTCCCGTAGATTTCCGTAGGGACCTGTAGGGTTATGAAAGTGCTCGCAGGGGTTGGTAGGAGCTTGTAGGGTGCCATATGTTTCTGGAGGGTTGTGTAGGGTTCCGTAGGGGCCTGTGGTGTTCCCTAGGGGCCTGTAGAGTCTCGTACAGTTCCGTAGGGTCCTGTAGGTTTCCATAAGTGCCCGCAGAGTTCTGAAGGGGACCATACTGTTCCATAAGGATCCATAGGGTTCCGTAGAGCTTCGTAGGTTCCCTAGAGGCCTCTGGAGTACCGCAGGAGCCAGTAGTGTTCCGTAGGGTCCTCTAGGGTTGAGTAAGTGCCCGCAGGAGTCTGTAGGAATCCGTGGGATTCTGTAAGGTTCTGGAGGGTTCTGCAGGGTTCTGTAGGAGCCCATAGAGTTCCGTAGTGGCTGGTAAAGTTCCGTAGGGCCCTGTGGGGTTCTGTATGGACCTGTAGGGTTCCATAGGGGCCTGCAGTGTTCTGTAAGTGCCCGTAGGTGTCTGTACGGGTCTGTAGGGTTCCGTAGGCACCTACAGTGTTCTGTAGGAGCCCATAGGGTTTTAGTGATGTTCCGTTGTGTTGCTAAGGGTCTTGTAGAGTGCTGTCGGGTCCTGGAGTATTCTGTAGGGTTCCAGAGGGGCTCGTAGGGTTCCGTCGAAATCTGAAGGGTTCCCTAGGGGCTCGTAGAGTCCCATAGATTTCCGTAGGGGCCTGTGGGGTTGTGTAAGTGCCCGCAGGGGTTGGTAGGAGCTTGTAGGGTTCCATAAGTTTCCAGAGGGTTGTGTAGGGTTCCGTAGGGGCCTGTGGTGTTCCCTAGGGGCCTGTAGAGTCTCGTACGGTTCCGTAGGGGCCTGTGGTGTTCCCTAGGGGCCTGTAGAGTCTCGTACAGTTCCGTAGGGTCCTGTAGGTTTCCATAAGCGCCCGCAGAGGTCTGAAGGGCCCCGTACTGTTCCGTAAGGATCCATAGGGCTCCGTAGAGCTTCGTAGGTTCCCTAGAGGCCTCTGGAGTACCGCAGGAGCCAGTAGTGTTCTGTAGGGGCCCGTAAGGTTCCTTCCATAGGAGCTGGCAGTGTTCCGTAGGGTCCTCTAGGGTTGAGTAAGTGCCCGCAGGAGTCTGTAGGAATCCGTGGGATTCTGTAAGGTTCTGGAGGGTTCTGCAGGGTTCCGTAGGGGCCCGTAGAGTTCCGTAGTGGCTGGTAAAGTTCCCTAGGGCCCTATACCGTTCCGTAACTGCCTGCAATGGTCTTTAGGCTTCCGTAAGGGCTGGTAGGGTTCCATAAAGCTCCGTGGGTTCCTGCAGAGTTCTGCAAGTGCCCGCAAGGGCCAGTAGGGGCCCACAGTGTTTCTGCCAGGTTCCGTAGAGTTCCGTAGGGGCCATATTTTTCTGTAGTGGCTGGTAGTATTCTGTAGGGGTCTGTAGGTTTCCGTAGGCACCTACAGTGTTCTGTAGGAGCCCATAGGGTTTTAGTGAGGTTCCGTTGTGTTGCTAAGGGTCTAGTAGAGTGCTGTCGGGTCCTGGAGTATTCTGTAGGGTTCCAGAGGGGCTCGTAGGGTTCCGTCGAAATCTGTAGGGTTCCCTAGGGGCCCATAGAGTCCCGTAGATTGCCGTAGGGACCTGTAGGGTTGTGTAAGTGCTCGCAGGGGTTGGTAGGAGCTTGTAGGGTTCCATAAGTTTCCAGAGGGTTGTGTAGGGTTCCGTAGGGGCCTGTGGTGTTCCCTAAGGGCCTGTAGAGTCTCGTACAGTTTTGGTAGGGTCCTGTAGGTTTCCATAAGCGCCCGCAGAGGTCTGAAGGGGCCCGTACTGTTCCGTGAGGATCCATAGGGCTCCGTAGAGCTTCATAGGTTCCCTAGAGGCCTGTGGAGTACCGCAGGAGCCAGTAGTGTTCTGTAGGGGCCCGTAGGGTTCCTTCAATAGGGGCTGGCAGTGTTCCGTAGGGGCCTGTACGGTTGTGTAAGTGCCCGCAGAAGTCTGTAGGAGTCTGTGGGATTCTGTAAGGTTCTGGAGGGTTCTGCAGGGTTCCGTAGGGACCCGTAGAGTTCCGTAGTGGCTGGTAAAGTTCCGTAGGGCCCTGTGGGGTTCTGTATGGACCTGTAGGGTTCCGTAGGGGCCTGCAGGGTTCCGTAAGTGCCCGCAGGTGTCTGTAGGGTTCCGTAGGGGTCTCTAGGGTTCCGTAGGCACCTGCAGTGTTCTGTAGGAGCCCATAGGGTTTTAGTGAGGTTCCGTTGTGTTGCTAAGGGTCTTGTAGAGTGCTGTCGGGTCCTGGAGTATTCTGTAGGGTTCCAGAGGGCCTCGTAGGGTTCCGTCGAAATCTGAAGGGTTCCCTAGGGGCCCGTAGAGTCCCGTAGATTGCCGTAGGGACCTGTAGGGTTGTGTAAGTGCTCGCAGGGGTTGGTAGGAGCTTGTAGGGTTCCATAAGTTTCCAGAGGGTTGTGTAGGGTTCCGTAGGGGCCTGTGGTGTTCCCTAAGGGCCTGTAGAGTCTCGTACGGTTCCGTAGGGGCCTGTGGTGTTCCCTAGGGGCCTGTAGAGTCTCGTACAGTTCCGTAGGGTCCTGTAGGTTTCCATAAGCGCCCGCAGAGGTCTGAATGGGCCCGTACTGTGCCGTAAGGATCCATAGGGCTCCGTAGAGCTTCGTAGGTTCCCTAGAGGCCTCTGGAGTACCGCAGGAGCCAGTAGTGTTCTGTAGGGGCCCGTAAGGTTCCTTCCATAGGAGCTGGCAGTGTTCCGTAGGGTCCTCTAGGGTTGAGTAAGTGCCCGCAGGAGTCTGTAGGAATCTGTGGGATTCTGTAAGGTTCTGGAGGGTTCTGCAGGGTTCCGTAGGGGCCCGTAGAGTTCCGTAGTGGCTGGTAAAGTTCCCTAGGGCCCTGTACCGTTCCGTAACTGCCTGCAATGGTCTTTAGGCTTCCGTAAGGGCTGGTAGGGTTCCATAAAGTTCCGTGGGTTCCTGCAGAGTTCTGCAAGTGCCCGCAAGGGCCAGTAGGGGCCCACAGTGTTTCTGCCAGGTTCCGTAGAGTTCCGGAGGGGCCATATTTTTCTGTAGTGCCTGGTAGTATTCTGTAGGGGTCTGTAGGTTTCCGTAGGCACCTACAGTGTTCTGTAGGAGCCCATAGGGTTTTAGTGAGGTTCCGTTGTGTTGCTAAGGGTCTTGTAGAGTGCTGTCGGGTCCTGGAGTATTCTGTAGGGTTCCAGAGGGGCTCGTAGGGTTCCGTCGAAATCTGTAGGGTTCCCTAGGGGCCCATAGAGTCCCGTAGATTGCCGTAGGGACCTGTAGGGTTGTGTAAGTGCCCGCAGGGGTTGGTAGGAGCTTGTAGGGTGCCATATGTTTCCGGAGGGTTGTGTAGGGTTCCGTAGGGGCCTGTGGTGTTCCCTAGGGGCCTGTAGAGTCTCGTACAGTTCCGTAGGGTCCTGTAGGTTTCCATAAGGGCCCGCAGAGGTCTGAAGGGGCCCATACTGTTCCGTAAGGATCCATAGGGTTCCGTAGAGCTTCGTAGGTTCCCTAGAGGCCTCTGGAGTACCGCAGGAGCCAGTAGTGTTCCGTAGGGTCCTCTAGGGTTGAGTAAGTGCCCGCAGGAGTCTGTAGGAATCCGTGGGATTCTGTAAGGTTCTGGAGGGTTCTGCAGGGTTCTGTAGGAGCCCATAGAGTTCTGTAGTGGCTGGTAAAGTTCCGTAGGGCCCTGTGGGGTTCTGTATGGACCTGTAGGGTTCCATAGGGGCCTGCAGTGTTCTGTAAGTGCCCGTAGGTGTCTGTACGGGTCTGTAGGGTTCCGTAGGCACCTACAGTGTTCTGTAGGAGCCCATAGGGTTTTAGTGAGGTTCCGTTGTGTTGCTAAGGGTCTTGTAGAGTGCTGTCGGGTCCTGGAGTATTCTGTAGGGTTCCAGAGGGCCTTGTAGGGTTCCGTCGAAATCTGAAGGGTTCCCTAGGGGCCCGTAGAGTCCCATAGATTTCCGTAGGGGCCTGTAGGGTTGTTTAAGTGCCCGCAGAAGTCTGTAGGAGTCTGTGAGATTCTGTCAGATTCCGGAGGGTTCTGCAGGGTTCCGTAGGGACCCGTAGAGTTCCATAGTGGCTGGTAAAGTTCCGTAGGGCCCTGTGGGTTTCTGTATGGACCTGTAGGGTTCCGTAGGGGCCTGCAGTGTTCTGTAAGTGCCCGTAGGTGTCTGTACGGGTCTGTAGGGTTCCGTAGGCACCTGCAGTGTTCTGTAGGAGCCCATAGGGTTTTAGTGAGGTTCCGTTGTGTTGCTAAGGGTCTTGTAGAGTGCTGTCGGGTCCTGGAGTATTCTGTAGGGTTCCAGAGGGGCTGGTAGGGTTCCGTCGAAATCTGTAGGGTTCCCTAGGGGCCCGTAGAGTCCCATAGATTTCCGTAGGGGCCTGTAGGGTTATGTAAGTGCCCGCAGGGGTTGGTAGGAGCTTGTAGGGTGCCATAAGTTTCCAGAGGGTTGTGTAGGGTTCCGTAGGGGCCTGTGGTGTTCCCTAAGGGCCTGTAGAGTCTCGTACGGTTCCGTAGGGGCCTGTGGTGTTCCCTAAGGGCCTGTAGAGTCTCGTACAGTTCCGTAGGGTCCTGTAGGTTTCCATAAGCGCCCACAGAGGTCTGAAGGGGCCCGTACTGTTCCGTGAGGATCCATAGGGCTCCGTAGAGCTTCATAGGTTCCCTAGAGTCCTGTGGAGTACCGCAGGAGCCAGTAGTGTTCCGTAGGGTCCTCTAGGGTTGAGTAAGTGCCCGCAGGAGTCTGTAGGAATCCGTGGGATTCTGTAAGGTTCTGGAGGGTTCTGCAGGGTTCCGTAGGGGCCCGTAGAGTTCCGTAGTGGCTGGTAAAGTTCCCTAGGGCCCTATACCGTTCCGTAACTGCCTGCAATGGTCTTTAGGCTTCCGTAAGGGCTGGTAGGGTTCCATAAAGTTCCGTGGGTTCCTGCAGAGTTCTGCAAGTGCCCGCAAGGGCCAGTAGGGGCGCACAGTGTTTCTGCCAGGTTCCGTAGAGTTCCGGAGGGGCCATATTTTTCTGTAGTGGCTGGTAGTATTCTGTAGGGGTCTGTAGGTTTCCGTAGGCACCTACAGTGTTCTGTAGGAGCCCATAGGGTTTTAGTGAGGTTCCGTTGTGTTGCTAAGGGTCTAGTAGAGTGCTGTCGGGTCCTGGAGTATTCTGTAGGGTTCCAGAGGGGCTCGTAGGGTTCCGTCGAAATCTGTAGGGTTCCCTAGGGGCCCATAGAGTCCCGTAGATTGCCGTAGGGACCTGTAGGGTTGTGTAAGTGCTCGCAGGGGTTGGTAGGAGCTTGTAGGGTTCCATAAGTTTCCAGAGGGTTGTGTAGGGTTCCGTAGGGGCCTGTGGTGTTCCCTAAGGGCCTGTAGAGTCTCGTACAGTTTTGGTAGGGTCCTGTAGGTTTCCATAAGCGCCCGCAGAGGTCTGAAGGGGCCCGTACTGTTCCGTGAGGATCCATAGGGCTCCGTAGAGCTTCATAGGTTCCCTAGAGGCCTGTGGAGTACCGCAGGAGCCAGTAGTGTTCTGTAGGGGCCCGTAGGGTTCCTTCAATAGGGGCTGGCAGTGTTCCGTAGGGGCCTGTACGGTTGTGTAAGTGCCCGCAGAAGTCTGTAGGAGTCTGTGGGATTCTGTAAGGTTCTGGAGGGTTCTGCAGGGTTCCGTAGGGACCCGTAGAGTTCCGTAGTGGCTGGTAAAGTTCCGTAGGGCCCTGTGGGGTTCTGTATGGACCTGTAGGGTTCCGTAGGGGCCTGCAGGGTTCCGTAAGTGCCCGCAGGTGTCTGTAGGGTTCCGTAGGGGTCTCTAGGGTTCCGTAGGCACCTGCAGTGTTCTGTAGGAGCCCATAGGGTTTTAGTGAGGTTCCGTTGTGTTGCTAAGGGTCTTGTAGAGTGCTGTCGGGTCCTGGAGTATTCTGTAGGGTTCCAGAGGGCCTCGTAGGGTTCCGTCGAAATCTGAAGGGTTCCCTAGGGGCCCGTAGAGTCCCGTAGATTGCCGTAGGGACCTGTAGGGTTGTGTAAGTGCTCGCAGGGGTTGGTAGGAGCTTGTAGGGTTCCATAAGTTTCCAGAGGGTTGTGTAGGGTTCCGTAGGGGCCTGTGGTGTTCCCTAAGGGCCTGTAGAGTCTCGTACGGTTCCGTAGGGGCCTGTGGTGTTCCCTAGGGGCCTGTAGAGTCTCGTACAGTTCCGTAGGGTCCTGTAGGTTTCCATAAGCGCCCGCAGAGGTCTGAATGGGCCCGTACTGTGCCGTAAGGATCCATAGGGCTCCGTAGAGCTTCGTAGGTTCCCTAGAGGCCTCTGGAGTACCGCAGGAGCCAGTAGTGTTCTGTAGGGGCCCGTAAGGTTCCTTCCATAGGAGCTGGCAGTGTTCCGTAGGGTCCTCTAGGGTTGAGTAAGTGCCCGCAGGAGTCTGTAGGAATCTGTGGGATTCTGTAAGGTTCTGGAGGGTTCTGCAGGGTTCCGTAGGGGCCCGTAGAGTTCCGTAGTGGCTGGTAAAGTTCCCTAGGGCCCTGTACCGTTCCGTAACTGCCTGCAATGGTCTTTAGGCTTCCGTAAGGGCTGGTAGGGTTCCATAAAGTTCCGTGGGTTCCTGCAGAGTTCTGCAAGTGCCCGCAAGGGCCAGTAGGGGCCCACAGTGTTTCTGCCAGGTTCCGTAGAGTTCCGGAGGGGCCATATTTTTCTGTAGTGCCTGGTAGTATTCTGTAGGGGTCTGTAGGTTTCCGTAGGCACCTACAGTGTTCTGTAGGAGCCCATAGGGTTTTAGTGAGGTTCCGTTGTGTTGCTAAGGGTCTTGTAGAGTGCTGTCGGGTCCTGGAGTATTCTGTAGGGTTCCAGAGGGGCTCGTAGGGTTCCGTCGAAATCTGTAGGGTTCCCTAGGGGCCCATAGAGTCCCGTAGATTGCCGTAGGGACCTGTAGGGTTGTGTAAGTGCCCGCAGGGGTTGGTAGGAGCTTGTAGGGTGCCATATGTTTCCGGAGGGTTGTGTAGGGTTCCGTAGGGGCCTGTGGTGTTCCCTAG
>NW_027414029.1:7500-16279 GCF_964106895.1 Numenius arquata | reverse complement strand
GGGTGGGGGGGACACGCGCGCATGCGCAGGGCGCGCAGCTGCGGGCCCACCCCCCGCTCCCCCGCCCCGCTGCTCCGCGGAGGGGGGGAAGGGGAGAAGGGGGAAAATGACGGCGAGGGGGAAAATCTCCCCCATCCCGCCGCGCGTACACCCACAACCCCCTCCCCCCCCGCAAAGACCTCACACAGCCCCCCTCTCCCCCCCGCCCGCAGCCCCCCGAGCCAAAACCGAGCGGAACGGAAAAGCCCACCGCGAGAGGCGAAAGCCGGCGAGCGCCCGGCGGCGCCGGCACCCGCCGCCGGATCGGGGCCGCCGGTCCCCGAGTCCGCCGGCGGCCGGCGAGCTCGCGTCGCGGCGGGGCGCCGGGCGGCTCGCGGCGGGGGCCGCCGGCTCTCGCCGACCCCGGCGGCCGGGGAGGCAAAGCGGCGGGGGGAAAAGCACCCGCCCCGGCACCCCCGCCCCACCGCGCGCGCCCACACGCGCAGCCCCCCCAACGCCCTCAGCCCCCCCACGCCCCCCCTCGCAGCCCCCCGAGCCAAAACCGAGCGGAACGGAAAAGCCCACCGCGAGAGGCGAAAGCCGGCGAGCGCCCGGCGGCGCCGGCACCCGCCGCCGGATCGGGGCCGCCGGTCCCCGAGTCCGCCGGCGGCCGGCGAGCTCGCGTCGCGGCGGGGCGCCGGGCGGCTCGCGGCGGGGGCCG
Organism: Numenius arquata; assembly: GCF_964106895.1. NCBI lineage: Eukaryota > Metazoa > Chordata > Aves > Charadriiformes > Scolopacidae > Numenius > Numenius arquata. Next base: position 15,579 of record NW_027414029.1, on the reverse strand, counting down.
CCGGCTCTCGCCGACCCCGGCGGCCGGGGAGGCAAAGCGGCGGGGGGAAAAGCACCCGCCCCGGCACCCCCGCCCCACCGCGCGCGCCCACACGCGCAGCCCCCCCAACGCCCTCAGCCCCCCCACGCCCCCCCTCGCAGCCCCCCGAGCCAAAACCGAGCGGAACGGAAAAGCCCACCGCGAGAGGCGAAAGCCGGCGAGCGCCCGGCGGCGCCGGCACCCGCCGCCGGATCGGGGCCGCCGGTCCCCGAGTCCGCCGGCGGCCGGCGAGCTCGCGTCGCGGCGGGGCGCCGGGCGGCTCGCGGCGGGGGCCGCCGGCTCTCGCCGACCCCGGCGGCCGGGGAGGCAAAGCGGCGGGGGAAAAGCACCCGCCCCGGCACCCCCGCCCCACCGCGCGCGCCCACACGCGCAGCCCCCCCAACGCCCTCAGCCCCCCCACGCCCCCCCTCGCAGCCCCCCGAGCCAAAACCGAGCGGAACGGAAAAGCCCACCGCGAGAGGCGAAAGCCGGCGAGCGCCCGGCGGCGCCGGCACCCGCCGCCGGATCGGGGCCGCCGGTCCCCGAGTCCGCCGGCGGCCGGCGAGCTCGCGTCGCGGCGGGGCGCCGGGCGGCTCGCGGCGGGGGCCGCCGGCTCTCGCCGACCCCGGCGGCCGGGGAGGCAAAGCGGCGGGGGAAAAGCACCCGCCCCGGCACCCCCGCCCCACCGCGCGCGCCCACACGCGCAGCCCCCCCAACGCCCTCAGCCCCCCCACGCCCCCCCTCGCAGCCCCCCGAGCCAAAACCGAGCGGAACGGAAAAGCCCACCGCGAGAGGCGAAAGCCGGCGAGCGCCCGGCGGCGCCGGCACCCGCCGCCGGATCGGGGCCGCCGGTCCCCGAGTCCGCCGGCGGCCGGCGAGCTCGCGTCGCGGCGGGGCGCCGGGCGGCTCGCGGCGGGGGCCGCCGGCTCTCGCCGACCCCGGCGGCCGGGGAGGCAAAGCGGCGGGGGGAAAAGCACCCGCCCCGGCACCCCCGCCCCACCGCGCGCGCCCACACGCGCAGCCCCCCCAACGCCCTCAGCCCCCCCACGCCCCCCCTCGCAGCCCCCCGAGCCAAAACCGAGCGGAACGGAAAAGCCCACCGCGAGAGGCGAAAGCCGGCGAGCGCCCGGCGGCGCCGGCACCCGCCGCCGGATCGGGGCCGCCGGTCCCCGAGTCCGCCGGCGGCCGGCGAGCTCGCGTCGCGGCGGGGCGCCGGGCGGCTCGCGGCGGGGGCCGCCGGCTCTCGCCGACCCCGGCGGCCGGGGAGGCAAAGCGGCGGGGGAAAAGCACCCGCCCCGGCACCCCCGCCCCACCGCGCGCGCCCACACGCGCAGCCCCCCCAACGCCCTCAGCCCCCCCACGCCCCCCCTCGCAGCCCCCCGAGCCAAAACCGAGCGGAACGGAAAAGCCCACCGCGAGAGGCGAAAGCCGGCGAGCGCCCGGCGGCGCCGGCACCCGCCGCCGGATCGGGGCCGCCGGTCGCCGAGTCCGCCGGCGGCCGGCGAGCTCGCGTCGCGGCGGGGCGCCGGGCGGCTCGCGGCGGGGGCCGCCGGCTCTCGCCGATCCCGGCGGCCGGGGAGCGAAATAGGCGTCCAGAGTCTGCTCAGGCAGACTTGCCGCCAGCAGCGGCGTCGGGGAAAATAAACAGATTATTATTTAACAACTGGTAATTCATCATCATAAGGAGCAATAAACCGACCGTAACAGTAATAGTAATAAGAGCAACAATAACGACTATTAAAAAAAAAAAAAATCACAACTGTTCCGCGCCCCTCCTCTTCCCCCCTCTCCCCGCCGCTCCGGGAGATCCGGGTGAGGGTTGCCCCTGTATTAGAGACGCCCGAATCTTGAAATAGGCGAAGGGGGGAGAAAATTAAAGAGCCAAAAAAAAAAAAAATCGAACATCCCCCCCCCCCAGCTCGGTCTGCTGTATCCCCATCAGGGCGTACCCAGTACCGGAAACGCTTGACTCTTTAAATCGGGGGACGAGGGCGAGAACGATAGTTAAGGAAAAAAAAAACCCACACGGTATAAATAATCCCCCCCCCACCCGCCCCCCCCGTAATCCTTCCACCCTGGGAGAACCGGGATACGGCAGCCGCGCCGTCCCGGTCCGGGTGGGTCTACCCGCCTCGGCAGCCGGCTGCCAGGTCTACTCACCTCCGGGACCGGTCCGGGCGTCCAGGTCTACCCGCCTCGGCAGCCGGCTGCCAGGTCTACCCACCTCCGGGACCGGTCCGGGCTGCCAGGTCTACCCGCCGCCGGGACCGGTCCGGGCTGCCAGGTCTACCCGCCTCGGCAGCCGGCTGCCAGGTCTACCCACCTCCGGGACCGGTCCGGGCGTCCAGGTCTACCCGCCTCCGGTCCGGGCTGCCAGGTCTACCCGCCTCCGGGACCGGTCCGGGCTGCCAGGTCTACCCGCCTCCGGGACCGGTCCGGGCTGCCAGGTCTACCCGCCTCGGCAGCCGGCTGCCAGGTCTACCCGCCTCCGGGACCGGTCGGCCAGGTCTACCCTGCTCCGGTCCGGGCGTCCAGGTCTACCCGCCTCCGGTCCGGGCTGCCAGGTCTACCCACCTCCGGGACCGGTCGGCCAGGTCTACCCGCCTCCGGTCCGGGCGTCCAGGTCTACCCGCCTCCGGTCCGGGGTGCCAGGTCTACCCGCCTCGGCAGCCGGCTGCCAGGTCTACCCGCCTCCGGGACCGGTCCGGGCTGCCAAGTCTACCCGCCTCCGGTCCGGGCTGCCAGGTCTACCCGCCTCGGCAGCCGGCTGCCAGGTCTACCCGCCTCCGGTCCGGACTGCCAGGTCTACCCGCCTCGGCAGCCGGCTGCCAGGTCTACCCGCCTCCGGGACCGGTCGGCCAGGTCTACCCTGCTCCGGTCCGGGCTGCCAGGTCTACCCGCCTCCGGTCGGGGATGCCAGGTCTACCCGCCTCCGGTCGGGGCTGCCAGGTCTACCCGCCTCCGGGACCGGTCCGGGCTGCCAGGTCTACCCGCCTCGGCAGCCGGCTGCCAGGTCTACCCACCTCCGGGACCGGTCCGGGCGTCCAGGTCTACCCGCCTCCGGTCCGGGCTGCCAGGTCTACCCGCCTCCGGGACCGGCAGGGCTGTCCGCTTGACCCGCCTCGGCAGCCGGTCGCCAGGTCTACCTCGCTCCGGCGGCACTTGGGCGTCCAGGTCTACCCGCCTCCGGTCCGGGCGTCCAGGTCTACCCGCCTCCGGGACCGGCAGGGCTGTCCGCTTGACCCGCCTCGGCAGCCGGTCGCCAGGTCTACCTCGCTCCGGCGGCACTTGGGCGCGCTGGTCTACCCTCCTCCGGTCCGGGCGTCCAGGTCTACCCGCCTCCGGGACCGGCAGGGCTGTCCGCTTGACCCGCCTCGGCAGCCGGTCGCCAGGTCTACCTCGCTCCGGCGGCACTTGGGCGCGCTGGTCTACCCTCCTCCGGTCCGGGCGTCCAGGTCTACCCGCCTCCGGGACCGGCAGGGCTGTCCGCTTGACCCGCCTCGGCAGCCGGTCGCCAGGTCTACCTCGCTCCGGCGGCACTTGGGCGTCCAGGTCTACCCGCCTCCGGTCCGGGCGTCCAGGTCTACCCGCCTCCGGGACCGGCAGGGCTGTCCGCTTGACCCGCCTCGGCAGCCGGTCGCCAGGTCTACCTCGCTCCGGCGGCACTTGGGCGTCCAGGTCTACCCGCCTCCGGTCCGGGCGTCCAGGTCTACCCGCCTCCGGGACCGGCAGGGCTGTCCGCTTGACCCGCCTCGGCAGCCGGTCGCCAGGTCTACCTCGCTCCGGCGGCACTTGGGCGCGCTGGTCTACCCGCCTCCGGTCCGGGCGTCCAGGTCTACCCGCCTCCGGGACCGGCAGGGCTGTCCGCTTGACCCGCCTCGGCAGCCGGTCGCCAGGTCTACCTCGCTCCGGCGGGACTTAGGCGCTGTTCCGGGGTGGCGGGTAGACCTTTTGTCCCCAGCGCTACTTCCAGCAGCCGAAGGGGTCGCTGTTTTACGCTGCCTCCAGTTACGTCATCGTAAAAGTCGGCGTGGTTGGCGCTCCTCCCCGGTGGGCAGAGCCTACGTTCTTGCCGCTGTCCGGGAGCGATGAACCGTATCTCCATATTAGGGGAACGGCATAGCAGCTAGGCTCCGGAGGGGAGCTAGCGAGGCGGAGGTGGCGCCCGCGGGTCTCCCGGCGAAGTGGAGCGCTGGATCCCGCGGGGGAGGGAAGGACAAAGACCGGCAGTTGGCAGTGGCCGGCACTCGAACGCGTACGGCCGGGGAAGACGGGGCACCTTCCCCGGTCCCGGAGGGGGACCCGATGAGGACAGGGAATCCTGGCGGCATGTGCCGCAGGATTCGGCCGGGGAGTGGAGAGCCTGCCGCGGCTTTCCTCGGCTCCGGAGGGCCCCCGATGATGGGCTGGGTGAGGAGAGCGGCGCCTCACCCTTTTTCTCCGGCCCTAAGCTGGAGCCCGCCGCGGCGCGGGGGAGAGCGCGGGTGGCCGGTGCCGGTGGCCGGCCAGCCCGGGGGGGGCGGCGGGCGGAGGGTTCCCGAGCCGGCGTCGGCTCGTTCCTCCGTCCCGGAGCAGGGGTGCCGCCGAGGAGGAGAGAGGGTTGCCGGCGGGCGAGGCGGCGTCGCCTCGTCCTTTTTCCCTCCGGCCCTAAGCCGGAGCCCGCCGCGGCGCGGGGGAGAGCGCGGGTGGCCGGTGCCGGTGGCCGGCCGGCCCGGGGGGGGCGGCGGGCGGAGGGTTCCCGAGCCGGCGTCGGCTCGTTCCTCCGTCCCGGAGCAGGGGTGCCGCCGAGGAGGAGAGAGGGTTGCCGGCGGGCGAGGCGGCGTCGCCTCGTCCTTTTTCCCTCCGGCCCTAAGCCGGAGCCCGCCGCGGCGCGGGGGAGAGCGCGGGTGGCCGGTGCCGGTGGCCGGCCGGCCCGGGGGGGGCGGCGGGCGGAGGGTTCCCGAGCCGGCGTCGGCTCGTTCCTCCGTCCCGGAGCAGGGGTGCCGCCGAGGAGGAGAGAGGGTTGCCGGCGGGCGAGGCGGCGTCGCCTCGTCCTTTTTCCCTCCGGCCCTAAGCCGGAGCCCGCCGCGGCGCGGGGGAGAGCGCGGGTGGCCGGTGCCGGTGGCCGGCCGGCCCGGGGGGGGCGGCGGGCGGAGGGTTCCCGAGCCGGCGCCGGCTCGTTCCTCCGTCCCGGAGCAGGGGTGCCGCCGAGGAGGAGAGAGGGTTGCCGGCGGGCGAGGCGGCGTCGCCTCGTCCTTTTTCCCTCCGGCCCTAAGCCGGAGCCCGCCGCGGCGCGGGGGAGAGCGCGGGTGGCCGGTGCCGGTGGCCGGCCAGCCCGGGGGGGGCGGCGGGCGGAGGGTTCCCGAGCCGGCGTCGGCTCGTTCCTCCGTCCCGGAGCAGGGGTGCCGCCGAGGAGGAGAGAGGGTTGCCGGCGGGCGAGGCGGCGTCGCCTCGTCCTTTTTCCCTCCGGCCCTAAGCCGGAGCCCGCCGCGGCGCGGGGGAGAGCGCGGGTGGCCGGTGCCGGTGGCCGGCCAGCCCGGGGGGGGCGGCGGGCGGAGGGTTCCCGAGCCGGCGTCGGCTCGTTCCTCCGTCCCGGAGCAGGGGTGCCGCCGAGGAAGGAGAGAGGGTTGCCGGCGGGCGAGGCGGCGTCGCCTCGTCCTTTTTCCCTCCGGCCCTAAGCCGGAGCCCGCCGCGGCGCGGGGGAGAGCGCGGGTGGCCGGTGCCGGTGGCCGGCCAGCCCGGGGGGGGCGGCGGGCGGAGGGTTCCCGAGCCGGCGTCGGCTCGTTCCTCCGTCCCGGAGCAGGGGTGCCGCCGAGGAAGGAGAGAGGGTTGCCGGCGGGCGAGGCGGCGTCGCCTCGTCCTTTTTCCCTCCGGCCCTAAGCCGGAGCCCGCCGCGGCGCGGGGGAGAGCGCGGGTGGCCGGTGCCGGTGGCCGGCCAGCCCGGGGGGGGCGGCGGGCGGAGGGTTCCCGAGCCGGCGTCGGCTCGTTCCTCCGTCCCGGAGCAGGGGTGCCGCCGAGGAAGGAGAGAGGGTTGCCGGCGGGCGAGGCGGCGTCGCCTCGTCCTTTTTCCCTCCGGCCCTAAGCCGGAGCCCGCCGCGGCGCGGGGGAGAGCGCGGGTGGCCGGTGCCGGTGGCCGGCCAGCCCGGGGGGGGCGGCGGGCGGAGGGTTCCCGAGCCGGCGTCGGCTCGTTCCTCCGTCCCGGAGCAGGGGTGCCGCCGAGGAAGGAGAGAGGGTTGCCGGCGGGCGAGGCGGCGTCGCCTCGTCCTTTTTCCCTCCGGCCCTAAGCCGGAGCCCGCCGCGGCGCGGGGGAGAGCGCGGGTGGCCGGTGCCGGTGGCCGGCCAGCCCGGGGGGGGCGGCGGGCGGAGGGTTCCCGAGCCGGCGTCGGCTCGTTCCTCCGTCCCGGAGCAGGGGTGCCGCCGAGGAAGGAGAGAGGGTTGCCGGCGGGCGAGGCGGCGTCGCCTCGTCCTTTTTCCCTCCGGCCCTAAGCCGGAGCCCGCCGCGGCGGGAGGGCAGAGAGCGGAGGGTTCCCGAGCCGGCGGCGGTTCGTTCTTCCGTTCCCCGAGGTGCCGGTGAGGAGGGTGTCGGCGGGCGAGGCGGCGTCGCCTCGCCCTTTCCTCCGGCACGGGCCGTACGTGGGGGGGCCCGTGGAGTCTGGCCCGCCCTGGCTTCCCTCGTTCCCGGAGGGCTCGGAGCGAGGGTCCGCAGGGCTCTCGCAGCTTTTTTTCGGTGTCCGAGTTTTGCTTTTACCGGTTTTTTTTCCGTTTCCGCTGTTTTTTTCTCTGTACCCTTTGCTCTCCTTCCCCGGGGTAAGCGACTGCCCGCGGGGAGGGGCAAGACCGGCGGCCGGCGGCGGTCGTCCGGCACTCTGGAACGCTGAAAGGCGACCGGGGGAGTCAAGCCTGCCGCGGCTTCGCCCCGGTCGGTCCTGTCGCTGTCGCTGAAGGGAATCGTGCGGAGCCGGGGGGGTGGCGGCACCCCCCGCTCGTTTCACTGATCCAGACCCGCAGGCAGCGCCCGCTGAGGCGTTCACCCCGGGCGCGTCGGAGAGGCTCCGCGGCGGGCCGGTTCTGCCGGTGTTCAGGCCGTCGGAGCACCTCTCGCGGACGTTGCCTTCTCGCTCGCACGCAGGGCCCCGCGTCTTGCCGTCCGCCCCCCGGGCGGCGGCGGTCGCGCGTGGCCGTCGGCTGGCTCGAGACCGTGGCCGCGTGGCCTCGGCTTCCTTCGCTCTCCTCTCCCCCTTTCCCCCGTTACCGATCGATGAGGCCTTTCGGGTCGCGTCGGAGAGGGCCCTCGGCGGGCCGGCTCTTCCGTGCTCTCCGTAATAGGGAGCCACGGGGGTGTCCGGTGTTCAGGCAGGGTGGTCTCCTTTCCAATTCGCTTCCCGTCGCGTACGAGGCGTAGTCCTTTCTCCCGCGAGCGAGCGAGCGAAGGGGGGGCCGCGGCGGCGGTGATGTCGGCGGCGGGGCGCGCGCCTCGCCCGGCCGCCCCGCGTCGTCCCCCCCGCGCCCCGCCGGTCGGGTTTCCCCGGGCTACGGCCGACCCCAGCTTTGTGACAGCCGCGCGGTGCCGCGAGTTCTCAGGTGTCCTAAAACGCGCCAGGCGCCGGCGCGCCGGCCCGGGTGCCCCGCGGGTGCCGGCCGCGAGCAGCGCTCGGGCGGCGGGGGCGGCCGAGCCAAGCGAGGATCGTAGGGCGAGAGAGGCGCGCCGCGGGCGGCCGGGGAGGCGTCTCCCCGCCGTCGCTGCCGCCGCCGTGGCGCTTGGCTCCTCGCGCGCCGCCCCGCCGCTCGCTGCGGAGCGAGCCGCCCCGGCGAAGGGGCCTCGCGGTCCGGGTCGCGCCCGCCTCGGCGGGTCGCCGTCTCCTCTAGCACGTCCGTCACGTCCCGCGGCAGCGGCGAGGGTGGGGGAGCGAGTCCCTCTCGCGTCCCCCGGGCCGGCTTCGGGGGCGGGTCAGCCCCGGCCGGCCGCCGGCCGCGCGGAGCCGGCGGCGCGCGCCCACGCGTGTACCGTCTCGCGCGAGCGGGAGTCCGAGGGGCGCGGCGCGCGCCAGCGAAGCCGGCGGGAGAGAAAGCTGCTGAGCGCAA
>NW_027414028.1:0-25188 GCF_964106895.1 Numenius arquata | reverse complement strand
CCTACGGAACCCTACAGGTCCATACAGAACCCCACAGGGACCTACGGAACTTTACCAGCCACTACGGAACTCTACAGGCCCCTACGGAACCCTGCAGAACCCTCCAGAACCTTACAGAATCCCACGGATTCCTACAGACTCCTGCGGGCACTTACTCAACCCTAGAGGACCCTACGGAACACTACTGGCTCCTGCGGTACTCCAGAGGCCTCTAGGGAACCTACGAAGCTCTACGGAACCCTATGGATCCTTACGGCACAGTACGGGCCCCTTCAGACCTTTGCGGGCGCTTATGGAAACCTACAGGACCCTACGGAACTGTACGAGACTCTACAGGCCCCTAGGGAACACCACAGGCCCCTACGGAACCCTACACAACCCTCCGGAAACATATGGCACCCTACAAGCTCCTACCAACCCCTGCGGGCACTTACACAACCCTACAGGCCCCTACGGAAATCTACGGGACTCTACGGGCCCCTAGGGAACCCTTCAGATTTCGACGGAACCCTACCAGCCCCTCTGGAACCCTACAGAATACTCCAGGACCCGACAGCACTCTACAAGACCCTTAGCAACACAACGGAACCTCACTAAAACCCTATGGGCTCCTACAGAACACTGCAGGTGCCTACGGAACCCTACAGACCTCTACGGAACCCTACAGACACCGGCGGGCACTTACGGAACCCTGCAGGCCCCTACGGTACCCTACAGGTCCATACAGAACCCCACAGGGACCTACGGAACGTTACCAGCCACTACGGAACTCTACGGGTCCCTACGGAACCCTGCAGAACCCTCCGGAACCTTACAGAATCCCACAGACTCCTACCGACTTCTGCGGGCACTTACACAACCCTACAGGTCCCTACGGAAATCTACGGGACTCTATGGGCCCCTAGGGAACCCTTCAGATTTCGATGGAACCCTACGAGGCCCTCTGGAACCCTACAGAATACTCCAGGACCCGACAGCACTCTACAAGACCCTTAGCAACACAACGGAACCTCACTAAAACCCTATGGGCTCCTACAGAACACTGCAGGTGCCTACGGAACCCTACAGACCCCTACGGAACCCTACAGACACCTGCGGGCACTTACGGAACCCTGCAGGCCCCTACGGAACCCTACAGGTCCATACAGAACCCCACAGGGACCTACGGAACTTTACCAGCCACTACGGAACTCTACAGGCCCCTACGGAACCCTGCAGAACCCTCCGGAACCTTACAGAATCCCACAGACTCCTACCGACTTCTGCGGGCACTTACACAACCCTACAGGTCCCTACGGAAATCTACGGGACTCTATGGGCCCCTAGGGAACCCTATAGATTTCGATGGAACCCTACGAGGCCCTCTGGAACCCTACAGAATACTCCAGGACCCGACAGCACTCTACAAGACCCTTAGCAACACAACGGAACCTCACTAAAACCCTATGGGCTCCTACAGAACACTGCAGGTGCCTACGGAACCCTACAGACCCCTACGGAACCCTACAGACACCTGCGGGCACTTACGGAACCCTGCAGGCCCCTACGGAACCCTACAGGTCCATACAGAACCCCACAGGGACCTACGGAACTTTACCAGCCACTACGGAACTCTACAGGCCCCTACGGAACCCTGCAGAACCCTCCAGAACCTTACAGAATCCCACGGATTCCTACAGACTCCTGCGGGCACTTACTCAACCCTAGAGGACCCTACGGAACACTACTGGCTCCTGCGGTACTCCAGAGGCCTCTAGGGAACCTACGAAGCTCTACGGAACCCTATGGATCCTTACGGCACAGTACGGGCCCCTTCAGACCTTTGCGGGCGCTTATGGAAACCTACAGGACCCTACGGAACTCTACGAGACTCTACAGGCCCCTAGGGAACACCACAGGCCCCTACGGAACCCTACACAACCTCCGGAAACATATGGCACCCTACAAGCTCCTACCAACCCCTGCGGGCACTTACACAACCCTACAGGCCCCTACGGAAATCTACGGGACTCTACGGGCCCCTAGGGAACCCTTCAGATTTCGACGGAACCCTACCAGCCCCTCTGGAACCCTACAGAATACTCCAGGACCCGACAGCACTCTACAAGACCCTTAGCAACACAACGGAACCTCACTAAAACCCTATGGGCTCCTACAGAACACTGCAGGTGCCTACGGAACCCTACAGACCTCTACGGAACCCTACAGACACCGGCGGGCACTTACGGAACCCTGCAGGCCCCTACGGTACCCTACAGGTCCATACAGAACCCCACAGGGACCTACGGAACGTTACCAGCCACTACGAACTCTACGGGTCCCTACGGAACCCTGCAGAACCCTCCGGAACCTTACAGAATCCCACAGACTCCTACCGACTTCTGCGGGCACTTACACAACCCTACAGGCCCCTACGGAAATCTACGGGACTCTACGGGCCCCTAGGGAACCCTTCAGATTTCGACGGAACCCTACCAGCCCCTCTGGAACCCTACAGAATACTCCAGGACCCGACAGCACTCTACAAGACCCTTAGCAACACAACGGAACCTCACTAAAACCCTATGGGCTCCTACAGAACACTGCAGGTGCCTACGGAACCCTACAGACCTCTACGGAACCCTACAGACACCGGCGGGCACTTACGGAACCCTGCAGGCCCCTACGGTACCCTACAGGTCCATACAGAACCCCACAGGGACCTACGGAACGTTACCAGCCACTACGGAACTCTACGGGTCCCTACGGAACCCTGCAGAACCCTCCGGAACCTTACAGAATCCCACAGACTCCTACCGACTTCTGCGGGCACTTACACAACCCTACAGGTCCCTACGGAAATCTACGGGACTCTATGGGCCCCTAGGGAACCCTATAGATTTCGATGGAACCCTACGAGGCCCTCTGGAACCCTACAGAATACTCCAGGACCCGACAGCACTCTACAAGACCCTTAGCAACACAACGGAACCTCACTAAAACCCTATGGGCTCCTACAGAACACTGCAGGTGCCTACGGAACCCTACAGACCCCTACGGAACCCTACAGACACCTGCGGGCACTTACGGAACCCTGCAGGCCCCTACGGAACCCTACAGGTCCATACAGAACCCCACAGGGACCTACGGAACTTTACCAGCCACTACGGAACTCTACAGGCCCCTACGGAACCCTGCAGAACCCTCCGGAACCTTACAGAATCCCACAGACTCCTACAGACTTCTGCGGGCACTTACACAACCCTACAGGTCCCTACGGAAATCTACGGGACTCTATGGGCCCCTAGGGAACCCTATAGATTTCGATGGAACCCTACGAGGCCCTCTGGAACCCTACAGAATACTCCAGGACCCGACAGCACTCTACAAGACCCTTAGCAACACAACGGAACCTCACTAAAACCCTATGGGCTCCTACAGAACACTGCAGGTGCCTACGGAACCCTACAGACCCCTACGGAACCCTACAGACACCTGCGGGCACTTACGGAACCCTGCAGGCCCCTACGGAACCCTACAGGTCCATACAGAACCCCACAGGGACCTAGGGAACGTTACCAGCCACTACGGAACTCTACGGGTCCCTACGGAACCCTGCAGAACCCTCCGGAACCTTACAGAATCCCACAGACTCCTACCGACTTCTGCGGGCACTTACACAACCCTACAGGTCCCTACGGAAATCTACGGGACTCTATGGGCCCCTAGGGAACCCTATAGATTTCGATGGAACCCTACGAGGCCCTCTGGAACCCTACAGAATACTCCAGGACCCGACAGCACTCTACAAGACCCTTAGCAACACAACGGAACCTCACTAAAACCCTATGGGCTCCTACAGAACACTGCAGGTGCCTACGGAACCCTACAGACCCCTACGGAACCCTACAGACACCTGCGGGCACTTACGGAACCCTGCAGGCCCCTACGGAACCCTACAGGTCCATACAGAACCCCACAGGGACCTACGGAACTTTACCAGCCACTACGGAACTCTACAGGCCCCTACGGAACCCTGCAGAACCCTCCAGAACCTTACAGAATCCCACGGATTCCTACAGACTCCTGCGGGCACTTACTCAACCCTAGAGGACCCTACGGAACACTACTGGCTCCTGCGGTACTCCAGAGGCCTCTAGGGAACCTACGAAGCTCTACGGAACCCTATGGATCCTTACGGCACAGTACGGGCCCCTTCAGACCTTTGCGGGCGCTTATGGAAACCTACAGGACCCTACGGAACTGTACGAGACTCTACAGGCCCCTAGGGAACACCACAGGCCCCTACGGAACCCTACACAACCCTCCGGAAACATATGGCACCCTACAAGCTCCTACCAACCCCTGCGGGCACTTACACAACCCTACAGGCCCCTACGGAAATCTACGGGACTCTACGGGCCCCTAGGGAACCCTTCAGATTTCGACGGAACCCTACCAGCCCCTCTGGAACCCTACAGAATACTCCAGGACCCGACAGCACTCTACAAGACCCTTAGCAACACAACGGAACCTCACTAAAACCCTATGGGCTCCTACAGAACACTGCAGGTGCCTACGGAACCCTACAGACCTCTACGGAACCCTACAGACACCGGCGGGCACTTACGGAACCCTGCAGGCCCCTACGGTACCCTACAGGTCCATACAGAACCCCACAGGGACCTACGGAACGTTACCAGCCACTACGGAACTCTACGGGTCCCTACGGAACCCTGCAGAACCCTCCGGAACCTTACAGAATCCCACAGACTCCTACCGACTTCTGCGGGCACTTACACAACCCTACAGGTCCCTACGGAAATCTACGGGACTCTATGGGCCCCTAGGGAACCCTTCAGATTTCGATGGAACCCTACGAGGCCCTCTGGAACCCTACAGAATACTCCAGGACCCGACAGCACTCTACAAGACCCTTAGCAACACAACGGAACCTCACTAAAACCCTATGGGCTCCTACAGAACACTGCAGGTGCCTACGGAACCCTACAGACCCCTACGGAACCCTACAGACACCTGCGGGCACTTACGGAACCCTGCAGGCCCCTACGGAACCCTACAGGTCCATACAGAACCCCACAGGGACCTACGGAACTTTACCAGCCACTACGGAACTCTACAGGCCCCTACGGAACCCTGCAGAACCCTCCGGAACCTTACAGAATCCCACAGACTCCTACCGACTTCTGCGGGCACTTACACAACCCTACAGGTCCCTACGGAAATCTACGGGACTCTATGGGCCCCTAGGGAACCCTATAGATTTCGATGGAACCCTACGAGGCCCTCTGGAACCCTACAGAATACTCCAGGACCCGACAGCACTCTACAAGACCCTTAGCAACACAACGGAACCTCACTAAAACCCTATGGGCTCCTACAGAACACTGCAGGTGCCTACGGAACCCTACAGACCCCTACGGAACCCTACAGACACCTGCGGGCACTTACGGAACCCTGCAGGCCCCTACGGAACCCTACAGGTCCATACAGAACCCCACAGGGACCTACGGAACTTTACCAGCCACTACGGAACTCTACAGGCCCCTACGGAACCCTGCAGAACCCTCCAGAACCTTACAGAATCCCACGGATTCCTACAGACTCCTGCGGGCACTTACTCAACCCTAGAGGACCCTACGGAACACTACTGGCTCCTGCGGTACTCCAGAGGCCTCTAGGGAACCTACGAAGCTCTACGGAACCCTATGGATCCTTACGGCACAGTACGGGCCCCTTCAGACCTTTGCGGGCGCTTATGGAAACCTACAGGACCCTACGGAACTCTACGAGACTCTACAGGCCCCTAGGGAACACCACAGGCCCCTACGGAACCCTACACAACCCTCCGGAAACATATGGCACCCTACAAGCTCCTACCAACCCCTGCGGGCACTTACACAACCCTACAGGCCCCTACGGAAATCTACGGGACTCTACGGGCCCCTAGGGAACCCTTCAGATTTCGACGGAACCCTACCAGCCCCTCTGGAACCCTACAGAATACTCCAGGACCCGACAGCACTCTACAAGACCCTTAGCAACACAACGGAACCTCACTAAAACCCTATGGGCTCCTACAGAACACTGCAGGTGCCTACGGAACCCTACAGACCTCTACGGAACCCTACAGACACCGGCGGGCACTTACGGAACCCTGCAGGCCCCTACGGTACCCTACAGGTCCATACAGAACCCCACAGGGACCTACGGAACGTTACCAGCCACTACGGAACTCTACGGGTCCCTACGGAACCCTGCAGAACCCTCCGGAACCTTACAGAATCCCACAGACTCCTACCGACTTCTGCGGGCACTTACACAACCCTACAGGTCCCTACGGAAATCTACGGGACTCTATGGGCCCCTAGGGAACCCTATAGATTTCGATGGAACCCTACGAGGCCCTCTGGAACCCTACAGAATACTCCAGGACCCGACAGCACTCTACAAGACCCTTAGCAACACAACGGAACCTCACTAAAACCCTATGGGCTCCTACAGAACACTGCAGGTGCCTACGGAACCCTACAGACCCCTACGGAACCCTACAGACACCTGCGGGCACTTACGGAACCCTGCAGGCCCCTACGGAACCCTACAGGTCCATACAGAACCCCACAGGGACCTACGGAACTTTACCAGCCACTACGGAACTCTACAGGCCCCTACGGAACCCTGCAGAACCCTCCGGAACCTTACAGAATCCCACAGACTCCTACAGACTTCTGCGGGCACTTACACAACCCTACAGGTCCCTACGGAAATCTACGGGACTCTATGGGCCCCTAGGGAACCCTATAGATTTCGATGGAACCCTACGAGGCCCTCTGGAACCCTACAGAATACTCCAGGACCCGACAGCACTCTACAAGACCCTTAGCAACACAACGGAACCTCACTAAAACCCTATGGGCTCCTACAGAACACTGCAGGTGCCTACGGAACCCTACAGACCCCTACGGAACCCTACAGACACCTGCGGGCACTTACGGAACCCTGCAGGCCCCTACGGAACCCTACAGGTCCATACAGAACCCCACAGGGACCTACGGAACGTTACCAGCCACTACGGAACTCTACGGGTCCCTACGGAACCCTGCAGAACCCTCCGGAACCTTACAGAATCCCACAGACTCCTACCGACTTCTGCGGGCACTTACACAACCCTACAGGTCCCTACGGAAATCTACGGGACTCTATGGGCCCCTAGGGAACCCTTCAGATTTCGATGGAACCCTACGAGGCCCTCTGGAACCCTACAGAATACTCCAGGACCCGACAGCACTCTACAAGACCCTTAGCAACACAACGGAACCTCACTAAAACCCTATGGGCTCCTACAGAACACTGCAGGTGCCTACGGAACCCTACAGACCCCTACGGAACCCTACAGACACCTGCGGGCACTTACGGAACCCTGCAGGCCCCTACGGAACCCTACAGGTCCATACAGAACCCCACAGGGACCTACGGAACTTTACCAGCCACTACGGAACTCTACAGGCCCCTACGGAACCCTGCAGAACCCTCCGGAACCTTACAGAATCCCACAGACTCCTACAGACTTCTGCGGGCACTTACACAACCCTACAGGTCCCTACGGAAATCTACGGGACTCTATGGGCCCCTAGGGAACCCTATAGATTTCGATGGAACCCTACGAGGCCCTCTGGAACCCTACAGAATACTCCAGGACCCGACAGCACTCTACAAGACCCTTAGCAACACAACGGAACCTCACTAAAACCCTATGGGCTCCTACAGAACACTGCAGGTGCCTACGGAACCCTACAGACCCCTACGGAACCCTACAGACACCTGCGGGCACTTACGGAACCCTGCAGGCCCCTACGGAACCCTACAGGTCCATACAGAACCCCACAGGGACCTACGGAACTTTACCAGCCACTACGGAACTCTACAGGCCCCTACGGAACCCTGCAGAACCCTCCAGAACCTTACAGAATCCCACGGATTCCTACAGACTCCTGCGGGCACTTACTCAACCCTAGAGGACCCTACGGAACACTACTGGCTCCTGCGGTACTCCAGAGGCCTCTAGGGAACCTACGAAGCTCTACGGAACCCTATGGATCCTTACGGCACAGTACGGGCCCCTTCAGACCTTTGCGGGCGCTTATGGAAACCTACAGGACCCTACGGAACTCTACGAGACTCTACAGGCCCCTAGGGAACACCACAGGCCCCTACGGAACCCTACACAACCCTCCGGAAACATATGGCACCCTACAAGCTCCTACCAACCCCTGCGGGCACTTACACAACCCTACAGGCCCCTACGGAAATCTACGGGACTCTATGGGCCCCTAGGGAACCCTTCAGATTTCGACGGAACCCTACCAGCCCCTCTGGAACCCTACAGAATACTCCAGGACCCGACAGCACTCTACAAGACCCTTAGCAACACAACGGAACCTCACTAAAACCCTATGGGCTCCTACAGAACACTGCAGGTGCCTACGGAACCCTACAGACCTCTACGGAACCCTACAGACACCGGCGGGCACTTACGGAACCCTGCAGGCCCCTACGGAACCCTACAGGTCCATACAGAACCCCACAGGGACCTACGGAACGTTACCAGCCACTACGGAACTCTACGGGTCCCTACGGAACCCTGCAGAACCCTCCGGAACCTTACAGAATCCCACAGACTCCTACCGACTTCTGCGGGCACTTACACAACCCTACAGGTCCCTACGGAAATCTACGGGACTCTATGGGCCCCTAGGGAACCCTATAGATTTCGATGGAACCCTACGAGGCCCTCTGGAACCCTACAGAATACTCCAGGACCCGACAGCACTCTACAAGACCCTTAGCAACACAACGGAACCTCACTAAAACCCTATGGGCTCCTACAGAACACTGCAGGTGCCTACGGAACCCTACAGACCCCTATGGAACCCTACAGACACCTGCGGGCACTTACGGAACCCTGCAGGCCCCTACGGAACCCTACAGGTCCATACAGAACCCCACAGGGACCTACGGAACTTTACCAGCCACTACGGAACTCTACAGGCCCCTACGGAACCCTGCAGAACCCTCCGGAACCTTACAGAATCCCACAGACTCCTACAGACTTCTGCGGGCACTTACACAACCCTACAGGTCCCTACGGAAATCTACGGGACTCTATGGGCCCCTAGGGAACCCTATAGATTTCGATGGAACCCTACGAGGCCCTCTGGAACCCTACAGAATACTCCAGGACCCGACAGCACTCTACAAGACCCTTAGCAACACAACGGAACCTCACTAAAACCCTATGGGCTCCTACAGAACACTGCAGGTGCCTACGGAACCCTACAGACCCCTACGGAACCCTACAGACACCTGCGGGCACTTACGGAACCCTGCAGGCCCCTACGGAACCCTACAGGTCCATACAGAACCCCACAGGGACCTACGGAACTTTACCAGCCACTACGGAACTCTACGGGTCCCTACGGAACCCTGCAGAACCCTCCGGAACCTTACAGAATCCCACGGATTCCTACAGACTCCTGCGGGCACTTACTCAACCCTAGAGGACCCTACGGAACACTACTGGCTCCTGCGGTACTCCAGAGGCCTCTAGGGAACCTACGAAGCTCTACGGAACCCTATGGATCCTTACGGAACAGTACGGGCCCCTTCAGACCTCTGCGGGCGCTTATGGAAACCTACAGGACCCTACGGAACTCTACGAGACTCTACAGGCCCCTAGGGAACACCACAGGCCCCTACGGAACCCTACACAACCCTCCGGAAACATATGGCACCCTACAAGCTCCTACCAACCCCTGCGGGCACTTACACAAACCTACAGGCCCCTACGGAAATCTACGGGACTCTACGGGCCCCTAGGGAACCCTTCAGATTTCGACGGAACCCTACCAGCCCCTCTGGAACCCTACAGAATACTCCAGGACCCGACAGCACTCTACAAGACCCTTAGCAACACAACGGAACCTCACTAAAACCCTATGGGCTCCTACAGAACACTGCAGGTGCCTACGGAACCCTACAGACCTCTACGGAACCCTACAGACACCGGCGGGCACTTACGGAACCCTGCAGGCCCCTACGGTACCCTACAGGTCCATACAGAACCCCACAGGGACCTACGGAACGTTACCAGCCACTACGGAACTCTACGGGTCCCTACGGAACCCTGCAGAACCCTCCGGAACCTTACAGAATCCCACAGACTCCTACCGACTTCTGCGGGCACTTACACAACCCTACAGTTCCCTACGGAAATCTACGGGACTCTATGGGCCCCTAGGGAACCCTTCAGATTTCGATGGAACCCTACGAGGCCCTCTGGAACCCTACAGAATACTCCAGGACCCGACAGCACTCTACAAGACCCTTAGCAACACAACGGAACCTCACTAAAACCCTATGGGCTCCTACAGAACACTGCAGGTGCCTACGGAACCCTACAGACCCCTACGGAACCCTACAGACACCTGCGGGCACTTACGGAACCCTGCAGGCCCCTACGGAACCCTACAGGTCCATACAGAACCCCACAGGGACCTACGGAACTTTACCAGCCACTACGGAACTCTACAGGCCCCTACGGAACCCTGCAGAACCCTCCGGAACCTTACAGAATCCCACAGACTCCTACAGACTTCTGCGGGCACTTACACAACCCTACAGGTCCCTACGGAAATCTATGGGACTCTATGGGCCCCTAGGGAACCCTATAGATTTCGATGGAACCCTACGAGGCCCTCTGGAACCCTACAGAATACTCCAGGACCCGACAGCACTCTACAAGACCCTTAGCAACACAACGGAACCTCACTAAAACCCTATGGGCTCCTACAGAACACTGCAGGTGCCTACGGAACCCTACAGACCCCTACGGAACCCTACAGACACCTGCGGGCACTTACGGAACCCTGCAGGCCCCTACGGAACCCTACAGGTCCATACAGAACCCCACAGGGACCTACGGAACTTTACCAGCCACTACGGAACTCTACAGGCCCCTACGGAACCCTGCAGAACCCTCCAGAACCTTACAGAATCCCACGGATTCCTACAGACTCCTGCGGGCACTTACTCAACCCTAGAGGACCCTACGGAACACTACTGGCTCCTGCGGTACTCCAGAGGCCTCTAGGGAACCTACGAAGCTCTACGGAACCCTATGGATCCTTACGGCACAGTACGGGCCCCTTCAGACCTTTGCGGGCGCTTATGGAAACCTACAGGACCCTACGGAACTCTACGAGACTCTACAGGCCCCTAGGGAACACCACAGGCCCCTACGGAACCCTACACAACCCTCCGGAAACATATGGCACCCTACAAGCTCCTACCAACCCCTGCGGGCACTTACACAACCCTACAGGCCCCTACGGAAATCTACGGGACTCTACGGGCCCCTAGGGAACCCTTCAGATTTCGACGGAACCCTACCAGCCCCTCTGGAACCCTACAGAATACTCCAGGACCCGACAGCACTCTACAAGACCCTTAGCAACACAACGGAACCTCACTAAAACCCTATGGGCTCCTACAGAACACTGCAGGTGCCTACGGAACCCTACAGACCTCTACGGAACCCTACAGACACCGGCGGGCACTTACGGAACCCTGCAGGCCCCTACGGTACCCTACAGGTCCATACAGAACCCCACAGGGACCTACGGAACGTTACCAGCCACTACGGAACTCTACGGGTCCCTACGGAACCCTGCAGAACCCTCCGGAACCTTACAGAATCCCACAGACTCCTACCGACTTCTGCGGGCACTTACACAACCCTACAGGTCCCTACGGAAATCTACGGGACTCTATGGGCCCCTAGGGAACCCTTCAGATTTCGATGGAACCCTACGAGGCCCTCTGGAACCCTACAGAATACTCCAGGACCCGACAGCACTCTACAAGACCCTTAGCAACACAACGGAACCTCACTAAAACCCTATGGGCTCCTACAGAACACTGCAGGTGCCTACGGAACCCTACAGACCCCTACGGAACCCTACAGACACCTGCGGGCACTTACGGAACCCTGCAGGCCCCTACGGAACCCTACAGGTCCATACAGAACCCCACAGGGACCTACGGAACTTTACCAGCCACTACGGAACTCTACAGGCCCCTACGGAACCCTGCAGAACCCTCCGGAACCTTACAGAATCCCACAGACTCCTACAGACTTCTGCGGGCACTTACACAACCCTACAGGTCCCTACGGAAATCTACGGGACTCTATGGGCCCCTAGGGAACCCTATAGATTTCGATGGAACCCTACGAGGCCCTCTGGAACCCTACAGAATACTCCAGGACCCGACAGCACTCTACAAGACCCTTAGCAACACAACGGAACCTCACTAAAACCCTATGGGCTCCTACAGAACACTGCAGGTGCCTACGGAACCCTACAGACCCCTACGGAACCCTACAGACACCTGCGGGCACTTACGGAACCCTGCAGGCCCCTACGGAACCCTACAGGTCCATACAGAACCCCACAGGGACCTACGGAACTTTACCAGCCACTACGGAACTCTACAGGCCCCTACGGAACCCTGCAGAACCCTCCAGAACCTTACAGAATCCCACGGATTCCTACAGACTCCTGCGGGCACTTACTCAACCCTAGAGGACCCTACGGAACACTACTGGCTCCTGCGGTACTCCAGAGGCCTCTAGGGAACCTACGAAGCTCTACGGAACCCTATGGATCCTTACGGCACAGTACGGGCCCCTTCAGACCTTTGCGGGCGCTTATGGAAACCTACAGGACCCTACGGAACTCTACGAGACTCTACAGGCCCCTAGGGAACACCACAGGCCCCTACGGAACCCTACACAACCCTCCGGAAACATATGGCACCCTACAAGCTCCTACCAACCCCTGCGGGCACTTACACAACCCTACAGGCCCCTACGGAAATCTACGGGACTCTACGGGCCCCTAGGGAACCCTTCAGATTTCGACGGAACCCTACCAGCCCCTCTGGAACCCTACAGAATACTCCAGGACCCGACAGCACTCTACAAGACCCTTAGCAACACAACGGAACCTCACTAAAACCCTATGGGCTCCTACAGAACACTGCAGGTGCCTACGGAACCCTACAGACCTCTACGGAACCCTACAGACACCGGCGGGCACTTACGGAACCCTGCAGGCCCCTACGGTACCCTACAGGTCCATACAGAACCCCACAGGGACCTACGGAACGTTACCAGCCACTACGGAACTCTACGGGTCCCTACGGAACCCTGCAGAACCCTCCGGAACCTTACAGAATCCCACAGACTCCTACCGACTTCTGCGGGCACTTACACAACCCTACAGGTCCCTACGGAAATCTACGGGACTCTATGGGCCCCTAGGGAACCCTTCAGATTTCGATGGAACCCTACGAGGCCCTCTGGAACCCTACAGAATACTCCAGGACCCGACAGCACTCTACAAGACCCTTAGCAACACAACGGAACCTCACTAAAACCCTATGGGCTCCTACAGAACACTGCAGGTGCCTACGGAACCCTACAGACCCCTACGGAACCCTACAGACACCTGCGGGCACTTACGGAACCCTGCAGGCCCCTACGGAACCCTACAGGTCCATACAGAACCCCACAGGGACCTACGGAACTTTACCAGCCACTACGGAACTCTACAGGCCCCTACGGAACCCTGCAGAACCCTCCGGAACCTTACAGAATCCCACAGACTCCTACAGACTTCTGCGGGCACTTACACAACCCTACAGGTCCCTACGGAAATCTACGGGACTCTATGGGCCCCTAGGGAACCCTATAGATTTCGATGGAACCCTACGAGGCCCTCTGGAACCCTACAGAATACTCCAGGACCCGACAGCACTCTACAAGACCCTTAGCAACACAACGGAACCTCACTAAAACCCTATGGGCTCCTACAGAACACTGCAGGTGCCTACGGAACCCTACAGACCCCTACGGAACCCTACAGACACCTGCGGGCACTTACGGAACCCTGCAGGCCCCTACGGAACCCTACAGGTCCATACAGAACCCCACAGGGACCTACGGAACTTTACCAGCCACTACGGAACTCTACGGGTCCCTACGGAACCCTGCAGAACCCTCCGGAACCTTACAGAATCCCACGGATTCCTACAGACTCCTGCGGGCACTTACTCAACCCTAGAGGACCCTACGGAACACTACTGGCTCCTGCGGTACTCCAGAGGCCTCTAGGGAACCTACGAAGCTCTACGGAACCCTATGGATCCTTACGGAACAGTACGGGCCCCTTCAGACCTCTGCGGGCGCTTATGGAAACCTACAGGACCCTACGGAACTCTACGAGACTCTACAGGCCCCTAGGGAACACCACAGGCCCCTACGGAACCCTACACAACCCTCCGGAAACATATGGCACCCTACAAGCTCCTACCAACCCCTGCGGGCACTTACACAACCCTACAGGCCCCTACGGAAATCTACGGGACTCTACGGGCCCCTAGGGAACCCTTCAGATTTCGACAGAACCCTACCAGCCCCTCTGGAACCCTACAGAATACTCCGGGACCCGACAGCACTCTACAAGACCCTTAGCAACACAACGGAACCTCACTAAAACCCTATGGGCTCCTACAGAACACTGCAGGTGCCTACGGAACCCTACAGACCTCTACGGAACCCTACAGACACCGGCGGGCACTTACGGAACCCTGCAGGCCCCTACGGAACCCTACAGGTCCATACAGAACCCCACAGGGACCTACGGAACGTTACCAGCCACTACGGAACTCTACGGGTCCCTACGGAACCCTGCAGAACCCTCCGGAACCTTACAGAATCCCACAGACTCCTACCGACTTCTGCGGGCACTTACACAACCCTACAGGTCCCTACGGAAATCTACGGGACTCTATGGGCCCCTAGGGAACCCTATAGATTTCGATGGAACCCTACGAGGCCCTCTGGAACCCTACAGAATACTCCAGGACCCGACAGCACTCTACAAGACCCTTAGCAACACAACGGAACCTCACTAAAACCCTATGGGCTCCTACAGAACACTGCAGGTGCCTACGGAACCCTACAGACCTCTACGGAACCCTACAGACACCGGCGGGCACTTACGGAACCCTGCAGGCCCCTACGGTACCCTACAGGTCCATACAGAACCCCACAGGGACCTACGGAACGTTACCAGCCACTACGGAACTCTACGGGTCCCTACGGAACCCTGCAGAACCCTCCGGAACCTTACAGAATCCCACAGACTCCTACCGACTTCTGCGGGCACTTACACAACCCTACAGGTCCCTACGGAAATCTACGGGACTCTATGGGCCCCTAGGGAACCCTATAGATTTCGATGGAACCCTACGAGGCCCTCTGGAACCCTACAGAATACTCCAGGACCCGACAGCACTCTACAAGACCCTTAGCAACACAACGGAACCTCACTAAAACCCTATGGGCTCCTACAGAACACTGCAGGTGCCTACGGAACCCTACAGACCCCTACGGAACCCTACAGACACCTGCGGGCACTTACGGAACCCTGCAGGCCCCTACGGAACCCTACAGGTCCATACAGAACCCCACAGGGACCTACGGAACTTTACCAGCCACTACGGAATTCTACAGGCCCCTACGGAACCCTGCAGAACCCTCCAGAACCTTACAGAATCCCACGGATTCCTACAGACTCCTGCGGGCACTTACTCAACCCTAGAGGACCCTACGGAACACTACTGGCTCCTGCGGTACTCCAGAGGCCTCTAGGGAACCTACGAAGCTCTACGGAACCCTATGGATCCTTACGGCACAGTACGGGCCCCTTCAGACCTTTGCGGGCGCTTATGGAAACCTACAGGACCCTACGGAACTCTACGAGACTCTACAGGCCCCTAGGGAACACCACAGGCCCCTACGGAACCCTACACAACACTCCGGAAACATATGGCACCCTACAAGCTCCTACCAACCCCTGCGGGCACTTACACAACCCTACAGGCCCCTACGGAAATCTACGGGACTCTACGGGCCCCTAGGGAACCCTTCAGATTTCGACGGAACCCTACCAGCCCCTCTGGAACCCTACAGAATACTCCAGGACCTGACAGCACTCTACAAGACCCTTAGCAACACAACGGAACCTCACTAGAACCCTATGGGCTCCTACAGAACACTGCAGGTGCCTACGGAACCCTACAGACCCCTACGGAACCCTACAGACACCTGCGGGCACTTACGGAACCCTGCAGGCCCCTACGGAACCCTACAGGTCCATACAGAACCCCACAGGGACCTACGGAACGTTACCAGCCACTACGGAACTCTACGGGTCCCTACGGAACCCTGCAGAACCCTCCGGAACCTTACAGAATCCCACAGACTCCTACAGACTCCTGCGGGCACTTACTTAACCCTAGAGGACCCTACGGAACACTACTGGCTCCTGCGGTACTCCAGAGGCCTCTAGGGAACCTACGAAGCTCTACGGAACCCTATGGATCCTTACGGCACAGTACGGGCCCCTTCAGACCTCTGCGGGCGCTTATGGAAACCTACAGGACCCTACGGAACTCTACGAGACTCTACAGGCCCCTAGGGAACACCACAGGCCCCTACGGAACCCTACACAACCCTCTGGAAACATATGGCACCCTACAAGCTCCTACCAACCCCTGCGGGCACTTACACAACCCTACAGGCCCCTACGGAAATCTACGGGACTCTACGGGCCCCTAGGGAACCCTTCAGATTTCGACGGAACCCTACCAGCCCCTCTGGAACCCTACAGAATACTCCAGGACCCGACAGCACTCTACAAGACCCTTAGCAACACAACGGAACCTCACTAAAACCCTATGGGCTCCTACAGAACACTGCAGGCGCCTACGGAACCCTACAGACCCCTACAGAATACTACCAGCCACTACAGAAAAATATGGCCCCTACGGAACTCTACGGAACCTGACAGAAACACTGTGGGCCCCTACAGGCCCTTGCGGGCACTTGCAGAACTCTGCAGGAACCCACGGAACTTTATGGAACCCTACCAGCCCCTACGGAAGCCTAAAGACCCTTGCAGGCAGTTACGGAACGGTACAGGGCCCTAGGGAACTTTACCAGCCACTACGGAACTCTACGGGCCCCTACAGAGCCCTGCAGAACCCTCCAGAACCTTACAGAATCCCACGGATTCCTACAGACTCCTGCGGGCACTTACTCAACCCTAGAGGACCCTACGGAACACTACTGGCTCCTGCGGTACTCCAGAGGCCTCTAGGGAACCTACGAAGCTCTACGGAACCCTATGGATCCTTACGGAACAGTACGGGCCCCTTCAGACCTCTGCGGGCGCTTATGGAAACCTACAGGACCCTACGGAACTCCACGAGACTCTACACGCCCCTAGGGAACACCACAGGCCCCTACGGAACCCTACACAACCCTCCGGAAACATATGGCACCCTACAAGCTCCTACCAACCCCTGCGGGCACTTACACAACCCTACAGGCCCCTACGGAAATCTACGGGACTCTACGGGCCCCTAGGGAACCCTTCAGATTTCGACGGAACCCTACCAGCCCCTCTGGAACCCTACAGAATACTCCAGGACCCGACAGCACTCTACAAGACCCTTAGCAACACAACGGAACCTCACTAAAACCCTATGGGCTCCTACAGAACACTGCAGGTGCCTACGGAACCCTACAGACCTCTACGGAACCCTACAGACACCGGCGGGCACTTACGGAACCCTGCAGGCCCCTACGGTACCCTACAGGTCCATACAGAACCCCACAGGGACCTACGGAACGTTACCAGCCACTACGGAACTCTACGGGTCCCTACGGAACCCTGCAGAACCCTCCGGAACCTTACAGAATCCCACAGACTCCTACCGACTTCTGCGGGCACTTACACAACCCTACAGGTCCCTACGGAAATCTACGGGACTCTATGGGCCCCTAGGGAACCCTATAGATTTCGATGGAACCCTACGAGGCCCTCTGGAACCCTACAGAATACTCCAGGACCCGACAGCACTCTACAAGACCCTTAGCAACACAACGGAACCTCACTAAAACCCTATGGGCTCCTACAGAACACTGCAGGTGCCTACGGAACCCTACAGACCCCTACGGAACCCTACAGACACCTGCGGGCACTTACGGAACCCTGCAGGCCCCTACGGAACCCTACAGGTCCATACAGAACCCCACAGGGACCTACGGAACTTTACCAGCCACTACGGAACTCTACAGGCCCCTACGGAACCCTGCAGAACCCTCCGGAACCTTACAGAATCCCACAGACTCCTACAGACTTCTGCGGGCACTTACACAACCCTACAGGTCCCTACGGAAATCTACGGGACTCTATGGGCCCCTAGGGAACCCTATAGATTTCGATGGAACCCTACGAGGCCCTCTGGAACCCTACAGAATACTCCAGGACCCGACAGCACTCTACAAGACCCTTAGCAACACAACGGAACCTCACTAAAACCCTATGGGCTCCTACAGAACACTGCAGGTGCCTACGGAACCCTACAGACCCCTACGGAACCCTACAGACACCTGCGGGCACTTACGGAACCCTGCAGGCCCCTACGGAACCCTACAGGTCCATACAGAACCCCACAGGGACCTACGGAACGTTACCAGCCACTACGGAACTCTACGGGTCCCTACGGAACCCTGCAGAACCCTCCGGAACCTTACAGAATCCCACAGACTCCTACCGACTTCTGCGGGCACTTACACAACCCTACAGGTCCCTACGGAAATCTACGGGACTCTATGGGCCCCTAGGGAACCCTTCAGATTTCGATGGAACCCTACGAGGCCCTCTGGAACCCTACAGAATACTCCAGGACCCGACAGCACTCTACAAGACCCTTAGCAACACAACGGAACCTCACTAAAACCCTATGGGCTCCTACAGAACACTGCAGGTGCCTACGGAACCCTACAGACCCCTACGGAACCCTACAGACACCTGCGGGCACTTACGGAACCCTGCAGGCCCCTACGGAACCCTACAGGTCCATACAGAACCCCACAGGGACCTACGGAACTTTACCAGCCACTACGGAACTCTACAGGCCCCTACGGAACCCTGCAGAACCCTCCGGAACCTTACAGAATCCCACAGACTCCTACAGACTTCTGCGGGCACTTACACAACCCTACAGGTCCCTACGGAAATCTACGGGACTCTATGGGCCCCTAGGGAACCCTATAGATTTCGATGGAACCCTACGAGGCCCTCTGGAACCCTACAGAATACTCCAGGACCCGACAGCACTCTACAAGACCCTTAGCAACACAACGGAACCTCACTAAAACCCTATGGGCTCCTACAGAACACTGCAGGTGCCTACGGAACCCTACAGACCCCTACGGAACCCTACAGACACCTGCGGGCACTTACGGAACCCTGCAGGCCCCTACGGAACCCTACAGGTCCATACAGAACCCCACAGGGACCTACGGAACTTTACCAGCCACTACGGAACTCTACAGGCCCCTACGGAACCCTGCAGAACCCTCCAGAACCTTACAGAATCCCACGGATTCCTACAGACTCCTGCGGGCACTTACTCAACCCTAGAGGACCCTACGGAACACTACTGGCTCCTGCGGTACTCCAGAGGCCTCTAGGGAACCTACGAAGCTCTACGGAACCCTATGGATCCTTACGGCACAGTACGGGCCCCTTCAGACCTTTGCGGGCGCTTATGGAAACCTACAGGACCCTACGGAACTCTACGAGACTCTACAGGCCCCTAGGGAACACCACAGGCCCCTACGGAACCCTACACAACCCTCCGGAAACATATGGCACCCTACAAGCTCCTACCAACCCCTGCGGGCACTTACACAACCCTACAGGCCCCTACGGAAATCTACGGGACTCTACGGGCCCCTAGGGAACCCTTCAGATTTCGACGGAACCCTACCAGCCCCTCTGGAACCCTACAGAATACTCCAGGACCCGACAGCACTCTACAAGACCCTTAGCAACACAACGGAACCTCACTAAAACCCTATGGGCTCCTACAGAACACTGCAGGTGCCTACGGAACCCTACAGACCTCTACGGAACCCTACAGACACCGGCGGGCACTTACGGAACCCTGCAGGCCCCTACGGTACCCTACAGGTCCATACAGAACCCCACAGGGACCTACGGAACGTTACCAGCCACTACGGAACTCTACGGGTCCCTACGGAACCCTGCAGAACCCTCCGGAACCTTACAGAATCCCACAGACTCCTACCGACTTCTGCGGGCACTTACACAACCCTACAGGTCCCTACGGAAATCTACGGGACTCTATGGGCCCCTAGGGAACCCTATAGATTTCGATGGAACCCTACGAGGCCCTCTGGAACCCTACAGAATACTCCAGGACCCGACAGCACTCTACAAGACCCTTAGCAACACAACGGAACCTCACTAAAACCCTATGGGCTCCTACAGAACACTGCAGGTGCCTACGGAACCCTACAGACCCCTACGGAACCCTACAGACACCTGCGGGCACTTACGGAACCCTGCAGGCCCCTACGGAACCCTACAGGTCCATATAGAACCCCACAGGGACCTACGGAACTTTACCAGCCACTACGGAACTCTACAGGCCCCTACGGAACCCTGCAGAACCCTCCGGAACCTTACAGAATCCCACAGACTCCTACAGACTTCTGCGGGCACTTACACAACCCTACAGGTCCCTACGGAAATCTACGGGACTCTATGGGCCCCTAGGGAACCCTATAGATTTCGATGGAACCCTACGAGGCCCTCTGGAACCCTACAGAATACTCCAGGACCCGACAGCACTCTACAAGACCCTTAGCAACACAACGGAACCTCACTAAAACCCTATGGGCTCCTACAGAACACTGCAGGTGCCTACGGAACCCTACAGACCCCTACGGAACCCTACAGACACCTGCGGGCACTTACGGAACCCTGCAGGCCCCTACGGAACCCTACAGGTCCATACAGAACCCCACAGGGACCTACGGAACTTTACCAGCCACTACGGAACTCTACGGGTCCCTACGGAACCCTGCAGAACCCTCCGGAACCTTACAGAATCCCACGGATTCCTACAGACTCCTGCGGGCACTTACTCAACCCTAGAGGACCCTACGGAACACTACTGGCTCCTGCGGTACTCCAGAGGCCTCTAGGGAACCTACGAAGCTCTACGGAACCCTATGGATCCTTACGGAACAGTACGGGCCCCTTCAGACCTCTGCGGGCGCTTATGGAAACCTACAGGACCCTACGGAACTCTACGAGACTCTACAGGCCCCTAGGGAACACCACAGGCCCCTACGGAACCCTACACAACCCTCCGGAAACATATGGCACCCTACAAGCTCCTACCAACCCCTGCGGGCACTTACACAAACCTACAGGCCCCTACGGAAATCTACGGGACTCTACGGGCCCCTAGGGAACCCTTCAGATTTCGACGGAACCCTACCAGCCCCTCTGGAACCCTACAGAATACTCCAGGACCCGACAGCACTCTACAAGACCCTTAGCAACACAACGGAACCTCACTAAAACCCTATGGGCTCCTACAGAACACTGCAGGTGCCTACGGAACCCTACAGACCTCTACGGAACCCTACAGACACCGGCGGGCACTTACGGAACCCTGCAGGCCCCTACGGTACCCTACAGGTCCATACAGAACCCCACAGGGACCTACGGAACGTTACCAGCCACTACGGAACTCTACGGGTCCCTACGGAACCCTGCAGAACCCTCCGGAACCTTACAGAATCCCACAGACTCCTACCGACTTCTGCGGGCACTTACACAACCCTACAGTTCCCTACGGAAATCTACGGGACTCTATGGGCCCCTAGGGAACCCTTCAGATTTCGATGGAACCCTACGAGGCCCTCTGGAACCCTACAGAATACTCCAGGACCCGACAGCACTCTACAAGACCCTTAGCAACACAACGGAACCTCACTAAAACCCTATGGGCTCCTACAGAACACTGCAGGTGCCTACGGAACCCTACAGACCCCTACGGAACCCTACAGACACCTGCGGGCACTTACGGAACCCTGCAGGCCCCTACGGAACCCTACAGGTCCATACAGAACCCCACAGGGACCTACGGAACTTTACCAGCCACTACGGAACTCTACAGGCCCCTACGGAACCCTGCAGAACCCTCCGGAACCTTACAGAATCCCACAGACTCCTACAGACTTCTGCGGGCACTTACACAACCCTACAGGTCCCTACGGAAATCTACGGGACTCTATGGGCCCCTAGGGAACCCTATAGATTTCGATGGAACCCTACGAGGCCCTCTGGAACCCTACAGAATACTCCAGGACCCGACAGCACTCTACAAGACCCTTAGCAACACAACGGAACCTCACTAAAACCCTATGGGCTCCTACAGAACACTGCAGGTGCCTACGGAACCCTACAGACCCCTACGGAACCCTACAGACACCTGCGGGCACTTACGGAACCCTGCAGGCCCCTACGGAACCCTACAGGTCCATACAGAACCCCACAGGGACCTACGGAACTTTACCAGCCACTACGGAACTCTACAGGCCCCTACGGAACCCTGCAGAACCCTCCAGAACCTTACAGAATCCCACGGATTCCTACAGACTCCTGCGGGCACTTACTCAACCCTAGAGGACCCTACGGAACACTACTGGCTCCTGCGGTACTCCAGAGGCCTCTAGGGAACCTACGAAGCTCTACGGAACCCTATGGATCCTTACGGCACAGTACGGGCCCCTTCAGACCTTTGCGGGCGCTTATGGAAACCTACAGGACCCTACGGAACTCTACGAGACTCTACAGGCCCCTAGGGAACACCACAGGCCCCTACGGAACCCTACACAACCCTCCGGAAACATATGGCACCCTACAAGCTCCTACCAACCCCTGCGGGCACTTACACAACCCTACAGGCCCCTACGGAAATCTACGGGACTCTACGGGCCCCTAGGGAACCCTTCAGATTTCGACGGAACCCTACCAGCCCCTCTGGAACCCTACAGAATACTCCAGGACCCGACAGCACTCTACAAGACCCTTAGCAACACAACGGAACCTCACTAAAACCCTATGGGCTCCTACAGAACACTGCAGGTGCCTACGGAACCCTACAGACCTCTACGGAACCCTACAGACACCGGCGGGCACTTACGGAACCCTGCAGGCCCCTACGGTACCCTACAGGTCCATACAGAACCCCACAGGGACCTACGGAACGTTACCCGCCACTACGGAACTCTACGGGTCCCTACGGAACCCTGCAGAACCCTCCGGAACCTTACAGAATCCCACAGACTCCTACCG
This sequence comes from Numenius arquata, assembly GCF_964106895.1. Lineage (NCBI taxonomy): Eukaryota > Metazoa > Chordata > Aves > Charadriiformes > Scolopacidae > Numenius > Numenius arquata. Next base: position 1,813 of record NW_027414028.1, on the reverse strand, counting down.
ACTTCTGCGGGCACTTACACAACCCTACAGGTCCCTACGGAAATCTACGGGACTCTATGGGCCCCTAGGGAACCCTTCAGATTTCGATGGAACCCTACGAGGCCCTCTGGAACCCTACAGAATACTCCAGGACCCGACAGCACTCTACAAGACCCTTAGCAACACAACGGAACCTCACTAAAACCCTATGGGCTCCTACAGAACACTGCAGGTGCCTACGGAACCCTACAGACCCCTACGGAACCCTACAGACACCTGCGGGCACTTACGGAACCCTGCAGGCCCCTACGGAACCCTACAGGTCCATACAGAACCCCACAGGGACCTACGGAACTTTACCAGCCACTACGGAACTCTACAGGCCCCTACGGAACCCTGCAGAACCCTCCGGAACCTTACAGAATCCCACAGACTCCTACAGACTTCTGCGGGCACTTACACAACCCTACAGGTCCCTACGGAAATCTACGGGACTCTATGGGCCCCTAGGGAACCCTATAGATTTCGATGGAACCCTACGAGGCCCTCTGGAACCCTACAGAATACTCCAGGACCCGACAGCACTCTACAAGACCCTTAGCAACACAACGGAACCTCACTAAAACCCTATGGGCTCCTACAGAACACTGCAGGTGCCTACGGAACCCTACAGACCCCTACGGAACCCTACAGACACCTGCGGGCACTTACGGAACCCTGCAGGCCCCTACGGAACCCTACAGGTCCATACAGAACCCCACAGGGACCTACGGAACTTTACCAGCCACTACGGAACTCTACGGGTCCCTACGGAACCCTGCAGAACCCTCCGGAACCTTACAGAATCCCACGGATTCCTACAGACTCCTGCGGGCACTTACTCAACCCTAGAGGACCCTACGGAACACTACTGGATCCTGCGGTACTCCAGAGGCCTCTAGGGAACCTACGAAGCTCTACGGAACCCTATGGATCCTTACGGAACAGTACGGGCCCCTTCAGACCTCTGCGGGCGCTTATGGAAACCTACAGGACCCTACGGAACTCTACGAGACTCTACAGGCCCCTAGGGAACACCACAGGCCCCTACGGAACCCTACACAACCCTCCGGAAACATATGGCACCCTACAAGCTCCTACCAACCCCTGCGGGCACTTACACAACCCTACAGGCCCCTACGGAAATCTACGGGACTCTACGGGCCCCTAGGGAACCCTTCAGATTTCGACGGAACCCTACCAGCCCCTCTGGAACCCTACAGAATACTCCGGGACCCGACAGCACTCTACAAGACCCTTAGCAACACAACGGAACCTCACTAAAACCCTATGGGCTCCTACAGAACACTGCAGGTGCCTACGGAACCCTACAGACCTCTACGGAACCCTACAGACACCGGCGGGCACTTACGGAACCCTGCAGGCCCCTACGGAACCCTACAGGTCCATACAGAACCCCACAGGGACCTACGGAACGTTACCAGCCACTACGGAACTCTACGGGTCCCTACGGAACCCTGCAGAACCCTCCGGAACCTTACAGAATCCCACAGACTCCTACAGACTTCTGCGGGCACTTACACAACCCTACAGGTCCCTACGGAAATCTACGGGACTCTATGGGCCCCTAGGGAACCCTATAGATTTCGATGGAACCCTACGAGGCCCTCTGGAACCCTACAGAATACTCCAGGACCCGACAGCACTCTACAAGACCCTTAGCAACACAACGGAACCTCACTAAAACCCTATGGGCTCCTACAGAACACTGCAGGTGCCTACGGAACCCTACAGACCTCTACGGAACCCTACAGACACCGGCGGGCACTTACGG